>NC_053028.1:672552896-672852896 GCF_003073215.2 Triticum urartu
GCATTTGCATACATGTTCATCTCATGCATTCGAGCATTTTCCCCGTTGTCCGTTTTGCATTCCGGCGCTTCGTTCTCCTCCGGTGGCCATTTCTAGCTTCCTTTCGTGTGTGGGGATTAAACATTTCCGGATTGGACCGAGACTTGTCATGCGGCCTTGGTTTACTACCGGTAGACCGCATGTCAAGTTTCGGGTCATTTGGACTTCGTTTGATACTCCAACGGTTAACCGAGGGACCGAAAAGGCCTCGTGTGTGTTGCAGCCCAACACCCCCCAAATTTGGCCCAAAACCCACCAAACTCTGCTCCATGTCCTAGAGCGTTTGATCACGATCGCGTGGGAGAAAACCGCACCTCATTTGGACTCTCCTAGCTCCACTTATGCCTATTTATACCCCTCCATTTTCGGATCTCGTCTCCCACCTCGAAACCCTTCTCCAAGAAAAACAGATCAACCCCCGCCACCGACGGACGTGTACGGATCGGACCGGACGACGTCCGCCGCCGCCTCCCGTCCAGTCCGCGCGCGCCACGTGGGCCGCGCCCACATCGCCGCCGCCGGGCCCGCCTGGCCCGCGCCCGGCCCCCGCGCGCCGCCTCCCGGGTCCGAGCGCCCCCGCGCCTCTCCGCCTCCAGCGCCGCCGCCCCTTCCGGCTCCGGCGGCCGGAGCAGCCGCCGCCGCCGCGCCGCATCTCCGCCGCCGGCACGCGCCCCCGTCCGAGCCGGCCGCCGCCACGCCTCGCCGACCCCGCCGCCGCTCCCCTCCGTCCTCGGCGCCCGTGCCCGCCGCCTCGGCCTCGCCGGACCGCTGCTTCCTCTGCCCCCGGTGAAGCTCCGGCGTGAACAGTGCCCAAGTCCGGCGACCTCGAAGTCCGTGCCCGCGGGATCCCGATCTGGATCCAGATCTGATTTTCGAGCGGTTGACTTTTTCCCCGAACCCTAGCTCATGATGCTTACTTTGACTACTCATATCTCCGCAACCGTAACTCCATTTTGGGCATATAATATATCAAAATCTTCATATCGACGAGTACATCATTTCATTCCATTGCATCATTTGCATTTGAGGTCATCTTGTTGCCCAAAATGCTGTTAGAAGGAGGCTTCGTGAGTTAAATTGCAGATCCGTTAGTTCATCATGCACTTTTGTCATTTTTGCCATGTTTAATTCGTGCATGATATGCCTGTGCCCCTTTGGGATGAATTGTTAAGCATTTTGTCTTCTTTCCAAAGGTTCCACCCATGCATTTTTAGGATGTGTGTGTTGTCTTGTGCAAGCTTGCGAAGAGAGGCACCTGAGATTGCTGATTTCAGGGACTTAGTGATTTTCACTAAGTCTGGGATATTTTAGTTCATGATGCCATATGTTCAGCTTGTTTCCTAGTGATCCGTGCCTCTTTTGAGGATGATCAGTAAGGGAGTTTTGATATTTATGTTATGCTCTATCCATCCATGTCTTTGTTTGCATATATGGAGTGCTCTAGGTTGACTCAATCGAGCTCAACTTTTGCTTCGTTGTTAATCTGGGCAGATCGTCAACTCGTTTGCGATTTTGCCGGTGCTATTGTTAGTGATCCATGCATGCTATGCCTTTGTTCTTGCCATGTGTAGCTAGTATATTGTGCCTTCTTGCTGGTTATATGCTTGCCTTGCCATGACTTGCACCGTAGTGAGTGCATCGAGCTCGTTTACATGCCTTCGTGAGTTAAATTTCTGCATGTCTCAGTTTTCACTAAGTCTGAAAACTGATTGTGTTCGAGCTATGTTCGTGAGCTCGGTAGAGTATTTTGTGAACCCTTTTGGCCCCAGATCACTTTGGGTGTTTTGTTAAGCTTGTTGAGTAGCTCCATGTCATGTTCTTACTTGTCATGTTCAGGTTTCCTATCATGTTGTTTTGCTGCTCCGAAGAGGGCTTCGTGATCTGAAATTTCAGGCTAGTGTTAATTTCACTAAGTCTGGAATCTGTTTTGCGTTTGCGTTTTTGCCATGCTTGTTTGAACCTCTTAATGGATGAATTTGCCTATGGCTCAGTGCTAGTGTTTTGTTAAGCATCGTGTGTACATCACTGCCATGTATTTTGTTTTCATGTTTGGTGGCTGTAGCATGTTCATTTCGTTGCATTTAGATGCCTACTTGCTGTAAATCGCAGACCGGTGTCATATCTTAAAACGCTTGCCATTTCCAAACCGTAACTCCGATTCCAATGATCTTTATATCGTTTTCAAGCGATTTCATCCCCTCTATCCAGTGGCACCCTTGGAATTCCAAGTTGAGGCCAGGTTCATGCATTTCCTGTCATATCTTGCATTTTGCATCCCGCATCGCATCCCGCATAGCATATCATCATTTCATCATATTGCTTGGTCTTGCACGTGGTTGATTGTATCCTTGTTGCTTGTTTGTCTTGTTTGGGTAGAGCCGGGAGACGAGTTCGCTACCGAGGAGCCCGTTGAGTTTGCTTGTGAGGATCCAGTCAACTCTGACAACTGTGCAGGCAAGATGATCATACCCTCGAAATCACTACTATCTTTGCTATGCTAGTTTGCTCGCTCTTGCTTTGCCAATGCTACGATGCCTACCTTTTGCTTGTCAGCCTCCCAATTGCCATGTCAAACCTCTAACCCACCATGTCCTAGCAAACCGTTGATTGGCTATGTTACCGCTTTGCTCAACCCTTCTTATAGCGTTGCTAGTTGCAGGTGAAGATTGGAGCCGTTCCTTGTTGGAACATTTATTTACTTGTTGGGATATCATTATATTGCTATGTTATCTTAATGCATCTATATACTTGGTAAAGGGTGGAAGGCTCGGCCTCTCGCCTAGTGTTTTGTTCCACTCTTGCCGCCCTAGTTTCCGTCATATCGGTGTTATGTTCCCGGATTTTGCGTTCCTTACGCGGTTAGGTTATAATGGGAACCCCTTGATATTTCGCCTTGATTAAAGCTTTTCCAGCAATGCCCAACATTGGTTTTACCATTTGCCACCTAGCCTTTTCTTTTCCCTTGGGAGTCGCGCTCCTGAGGGTCATCATTATTTTACCCCCCCCCCCCCGGGCCAGTGCTCCTCTGAGTGTTGGTCCGAACTGGGCAGCCTGCGGGGCCACCTCGGGGAAACTTGAGGGTTGGTTTTTACTCGTAGCTTGACCTATCTGAGTGTGTCCTGAGAAAGAGATATGTGCAGCTCCTATCGGGATTTGTCGGCACATTCGGGCGGTGTTGCTGGTCTTGTTTTAACCTGTCGAATTGTCTTGTTGTACCGGGCTGCCGAGTCTGATCGGTGTGTCTCGGGTGGAGGTCTATTCCTTCATTGACCGTGAGAGCTTGTCATGGGCTAAGTTAGGACTCCCCTGCAGGGATTAAACTTTCGAAAGCCGTGCCCGCGGTTATGGGCAGATGGGAATTTGTTAATGTCCGGTTGTAGATAACTTGAACCTTAATTAATTAAAATGAATCAACTGAGTGTGTTGCCGTGATGGCCTCTTCTCGGCGGAGTCCGGGAAGTGGACACGGTGTTGGAGTAATGCTTGCGCAGGTTGTTCCTCTAGATTCTCGCTCGCGCCTTGCCTCCTCTTCTCGCTCTCTTTTGCGTATAAGTTAGCCACCACATATGCTAGTCGCTTGCTGCAGCTCCACATATACTTGCCTTATCCATTCCTATAAGCTTAAATAGTCTTGATCGCGAGGGTGCGAGATTGCTGAGTCCCTGTGGCTCACAGATACTATAATTCCAGATGCAGGTCCAGGTGATCCCGCTCCAGGTGACGAGTACGAGCTCAAGTGGGAGTTCGACGAGGACTCTCAGCGTTATTATGTTTCCTATCCCGACGATCAGTAGTGGTGCCTATTTGGTGCTTGATTCAGGGCCTTGTCGCATGTTGGGTTCTTTTCTATTTTGGCGCCGTAGTCGGGCCATGAGTGTTTGTATGATGGATGTTATTTATGTACTCTGATGTGACGTGGCGAGTGTAAGCCAACTATGTTATCTCCCCCCTTTTATTATATATTACATGGGATGTTGTAATGATTGCCTGACTTGCGACACTGCTTTCAATGCGGTTATGTCTCTAAGTCGTGCCTCGACACGTGGGAGCTATAGCCGCATCGAGGGCGTTACAAGTTGGTATCAGAGCCTTCCCCGACCTTAGGAGCCCCATTGCTTGATCGTTTTTAGCAGCCGAGTTGTGTCTAGAAAAATGTTTTGAGTCACTTAGGAATTATATATCGGAGAGCTTAGGAATTCTTTTTACTTCCCAGTCTCCTCATCGCTCTGGTAAGGCATCCTGACGTAGAGTTTTGACTCTTCTCTTCTCAAATTTCACTAAAAAAAAATTTAGGATCACGCGAGTATCTTGGTTTTGTTCCGATGGTTTTGTGACGAGAACATTGTTCTTGGTGCCTCCTGTCTTTAGGGGTTGTGGCAGTGTCCCGGGGAGTTGAGCTCCGAGGTGTTGTCGTCACAATTTAGCGTTGCAATTCTGGTATACTTGAGATATGTGCGCGACATCGAAAAACTCCTTTATGCAGTTCGTTGGTGAGATAACCTCGACGCCACCCAGTACTGGGGCGGGAGTTCGGGAGTATCGCCATAACTTGTATAACGGATGCTTTTCGAAGGTTGAGATAGATGGTTTCCGAAGGTTTCTTGGTTATGTGTTGAAGGATGGATACAGCTGGATGTAGGATTTGCTAGCTTGAGTGAGATATTATGCTCCCCTGTATCCCCAACACCTGATTGCATAACCGGGAAAATTTCGGGAATTTCATAGGTGGGAATTCAAGTATATCTTTCCCACAGATGTATGATATGAAATTGGGGTTCGACGTCTAGTGGTTCGCCTATTCACGGTCGATTTTACAGTGGTCTCGTTGTGTCTTAAAGAGTCCTTGGCTATGCTGACTCGGGGACGCTCCGTATGTCATGTGCACTGCCTTGTACATGATGGTGCTGTACGATCGAGCCCGTGTAGGTCCCACCACGAAAACTTCGGACGAAATTTCTATCATGCATTTGTTCCGGCTTATTCCGCAAGCCAACCCTTGGTTTTATTTCGAGTTGTGGCATTCGTTTTGCTTCGACGTCATATGTTGATTCCATCCCTCGTTGTTGTACCCCTTCTACCTGATTCTTCGTGGCTTCGCAATTTAGGAATATGTGACCACTTCAAGAGAAATGCATTCGTTCATTTTGTTCGGATGTGAAGACTATATGTTGCAATTTTCATTCCGTTAGATTCAGCTTCAATATTTATCTGTCTATGTGCTAACGGTGGTCAACCTCTTCAGGATGGCTCCCGCTAAGAGCACCAGTCAGAACCAGAATCAAGATCCGCCACCGCCTCCACCTCCTCCAGAGGCATGGCAAGCTGTGATGGCCGCAACCAATGCAAACACTCAGCTGATCATGCAAATTCTCCAAGAGCGCAATCAAGGCAGTCAAGGGAACCAAGACAGCAGTCAGAGTCACTTTGCTACACTCAACCAGTTCCTTGCTAACGGGCCAAAGACTTTCAGTAATTGTGTTGAGGCAACCGATGCTGACGATTGGCTAGTGGATCTGGGCAAGCATTTTGAATGCAGCAACGTCAGGCCTGAAGATTTCGTCAAGTTCGCTTCTTTCCAGCTCAAAGATCAGGCTGCAGAGTGGTTCCAGCAGTACAAGGATTCCAGAGGTGGACGTTTGATCACTTGGGATGATTTCCATCGTGATTTCCGCGCTCATCACATCCATCAAAGTGTGGTTGAGAGTAAACGTGAAGAATTCCGCAATCTGAAGCAAGGCTCTTTGTCTGTCTATGACTACAACAAGTTGTTCCAGAAGCTCGCCCGTTTTGCCAAGCAGGATGTTCCTGATGAGAAGAGCATGATCTATCAGTTCAGGGGTGGTCTTCGTGAAGAAATTCAGCTCGCTCTTGTCCTCTTCGAGCCGTTGAGATACGATGAGTTCTACAACATGGCACTGAAGCAAGAGGCTGCTCAGTTGAGGTGTGATGCTTCCAGGAAGCGAGTCAGAGATGTTACTCCTTCTTCCTCTACTCAAGTGGCCAAGCAGCAGAAGTTTTGGCTTCCTCCTCCTCCGTTCCGTCAGCCGTATCAGCAGAAGAGCAAAGGTGGTAGTGGTTCTTCCCACCCACCCAACCCAGGCTTTCAGAACAAGGCTTCGTCTCAACCTCCAAGATCGAGTGCTCCGTATCACCGTCCGCTTTCAGAGGTCACGTGCAACAAGTGCCAACAGAAGGGTCACTATGCCAACAAGTGTTTCAACCAGAGGCGTCTTCCTCCTCCTCCTCCTGTGAGATCGGCAAGTACAGCTGTGGTCAAGCATAACCCCAAGTACGCCAAGGTCAACATGGTGAATGCAGCTCAGGCAGAGGACTCGTCAGATGTGATCATGGGTAACCTTCCTGTTAATGATATGCCCGCAAAAGTTCTTTTTGACACGGGTGCATCGCATTGTTTCATGTCAAAGCCATTTTTTACCAAGCATGAGTTCGTTTCTTCTCATTTGGGTAAACAAATGGATATCGTTTCTCCTGGCAAACGTTTGAGTGCAAGTCTGGAGGTGCCAGATGTCTCTATCACGATGGGCGATTTCAAGTTTCTTGCTTCTCCTATGGTTCTTGGTAACTCGGATATTGATCTTATTCTCGGGATGGATTGGCTTTCTAAGCACAAGGCTCAGCTTGATTGTGCTGCCAGGCAGATTCAATTGACTCATTCGTCTGAGGATGTAATTATCTTTGCCGCTCGGGATAATACCATCCGTCTGTTTTCTCTCAAT
The DNA here is from genome assembly GCF_003073215.2 of Triticum urartu. Classification (NCBI taxonomy): domain Eukaryota; kingdom Viridiplantae; phylum Streptophyta; class Magnoliopsida; order Poales; family Poaceae; genus Triticum; species Triticum urartu. Next base: position 672,559,673 of record NC_053028.1, read on the forward strand.
GAGAAGGGTGAATTGGATGCTATTTCGCAGATTCCGGTTGTTTGTGAGTATCAAGACGTTTTTCCAGAAGAACTCCCAGGGATGCCTCCAAACCGGCCGGTTAAATTTGTTATTGAACTTGAGCCCGGTACGGAACCTGTGTGCAAACGTCCCTACAAGCTCGGCCCCGAAGAGTTGAAGGAGTTGAAGAAACAACTCGATGAGCAAGAAAGATTGGGTCTCATCCGGCCTAGTACTTCTCCGTGGGGTTGTGGTGTTCTTTTTGTGAAGAAGAAGGATGGATCGAGTCGACTTTGTGTTGATTACCGTCCAGTGAACAAGAAGACCATCAAGAACAAATACCCACTTCCCAACATCAATGAGCTGTTCGAACAACTCAAGGGTGCCCAAGTATTCTCCAAGCTTGATCTCCGTATGGGTTATCACCAGATTCGCATTCGTGAAGAAGATATTCCCAAGACAGCATTCAGAACAAGCTTTGGTTCATATGAATACACCGTCATGTCTTTTGGCCTCGCCAACGCTCCTCCGACGTTCTCTCGCATGATGAATTTCATCTTCAACGCCTACACCAATGACTTCGTTTTGGTCTATCTCGATGACATTCTGGTTTTCTCGAAGAACAAGGAAGATCATGCCAAGCACTTGCGTTTGGTTCTCGATAAGCTCAGGGAACATCGGTTCTATGCCAAGTTCTCCAAGTGTGAATTTTGGCTTGATGAGGTTCTTTATCTTGGTCATATCATCAATACCAAGGGCATTTCCGTGAATCCCGAGAAGGTATCCGCAATTGTGAATTGGGAACCTCCTCAGAACGTGAAGCAACTCCGCAGTTTTCTCGGTCTCGCAAGCTATTGCCGAAGATTCGTTGAAAACTTTTCCAAGATTGCGAAGCCTCTCTCAAATCTTCTTCAGAAGCACGTCAAGTATGTTTGGTCTCCGGAGTGTGATATTGCTTTCAACACTTTGAAAGAGAAATTGATCACTGCTCCAGTTCTGACTCCGCCTGATGAATCCAAGCCGTACGAGGTCTTTTGTGATGCCTCTCTCCAAGGTCTTGGCGCAGTATTGATGCAAGAGAAGAAAGTTGTTGCTTATACATCTCGCCAGTTGAAGCCTAATGAGAAGAATTACCCCACTCATGACCTCGAGTTGGCGGCAGTTGTGCATGCTCTTTTAACTTGGAGACATCTTCTATTGGGAAGAAAAGTGGACATTTTCACTGATCACAAGAGTCTCAAGTACATCTTCACTCAGTCTAATCTCAACCTAAGGCAAACTCGATGGGTCGAAATGATTCAAGAGTATAATCTGAGTATTGAGTATACGCCAGGAAAGGCCAATGTGATTGCTGACGCTTTGAGCAGAAAGGCCTACTGCAACAGTCTGATTCTCAAGTCTTATCAACCCGAGCTTTGCGAAGCTTTCCGCAAGCTGAATCTGCAAGTTGTTCCTCAAGGTTTCCTCGCCAACCTTCAAGTCTCTCCTACCTTAGAAGACCAGATTCGCCAAGCCCAACTTCTTGATGCTATGGTGAAAAAGGTGAAGATTGGGATTGCCAAGAGTCAGTCCAAGTACAAGTGCTACCGCCTTGATGACAAGGACACTCTCTTCTTCGAGGATCGTATTGTTGTGCCCAAAGGCGAACTTCGTAAAGTGATCATGAACGAGGCTCACAATTCTCTCCTCTCCATCCACCCTGGGAGCACGAAGATGTATCAGGACCTTAAGCAAACTTATTGGTGGACTCGAATAAAGCGCGAGATCGCTCAATTCGTGAATGAATGTGATGTCTGCAGAAGAGTGAAGGCAGAACACCAAAGGCCAGCTGGTCTCCTCCAACCTCTTGCCATTCCAGAATGGAAGTTTGACCACATTGAAATGGATTTCGTGACTGGGTTTCCAAAGTCCAAGCGTGGCAATGATGCTATATTCGTTGTCATCGACAAGCTCACCAAAGTGGCTCACTTTCTGCCTATCAAAGAGTCGATCACTGCAGCTCAATTGGCGGAACTCTATACCTCTCGCATTGTCTCTCTGCACGGTATTCCTCAAGTGATCTCTTCAGACCGTGGCAGCATCTTTACCTCTAAGTTTTGGGATTCTTTTCAGAAGGCCATGGGCACCAACATCCGCTTCAGCACTGCTTTCCATCCTCAAACAAGCGGTCAAGTCGAACGTGTCAACCAAATTCTTGAAGATATGCTCAGGGCTTGTGTGATCTCCTTCGGCATGAAGTGGGAGGATTGTCTTCCTTATGCTGAATTCTCATACAACAACAGTTTTCAAGCAAGTTCGGGCAAGGCCCCTTTTGAAATTCTGTATGGCAGGAAGTGCCGTACCCCTCTCAACTGGTCTGAAACCGGTGAACGTCAGCTGCTGGGTAATGACTTAATCACAGAAGCAGAAGAAATGTGCAAGGTCATTCGTGATAACCTCAAAGCAGCCCAATCCCGCCAGAAGAGCTACTATGATAGTAAGCACCGTGATTTGGCTTTCGAGATCGGAGATCATGTTTACCTCCGTGTCTCTCCTATGAAAGGTACTCATCGCTTCGGTATCAAAGGGAAGCTTGCCCCTAGATACGTGGGACCTTTCAAGATTGTCAGCAAGAGAGGCGACCTCGCCTATCAGCTCGAGCTTCCTTCAAACTTTGCCAATGTTCATGATGTATTCCACGTCTCTCAGCTTCGAAAGTGCTTCAAGACTCCTGACCGCACCGTCAACTTCGAGGACATTGAGCTCCAAGAAGATCTCTCCTATCGTGAGCACCCAGTTGCTATTCTTGAAGAGACTGAACGCAAGACCCGCAACAAGTCAATCAAATTTCTCAAAGTCAAGTGGTCTCACCATTCCGACCGTGAAGCTACCTGGGAACGCGAGGATCACCTCCGTTCTGAGTACCCGGAGTTCTTTCAGTCCTAGATCTCGGGACGAGATCTTTTCGTAGTGGTGGAGTGTTGTAACGCCCCAGATATACTTTCCATATTTGTATCCAACTCTTGCCGTTTCCGGCGTTAACTTATATTTATTTCTCGGGTTCGGGTCTTTGTCTCCGTGTGTTGTTCTCGTTTTTCGTGCATCGCATATCATGTCATCACGTGCATTGCATTTGCATACATGTTCATCTCATGCATTCGAGCATTTTCCCCGTTGTCCGTTTTGCATTCCGGCGCTTCGTTCTCCTCCGGTGGCCATTTCTAGCTTCCTTTCGTGTGTGGGGATTAAACATTTCCGGATTGGACCGAGACTTGTCATGCGGCCTTGGTTTACTACCGGTAGACCGCATGTCAAGTTTCGGGTCATTTGGACTTCGTTTGATACTCCAACGGTTAACCGAGGGACCGAAAAGGCCTCGTGTGTGTTGCAGCCCAACACCCCCCAAATTTGGCCCAAAACCCACCAAACTCTGCTCCATGTCCTAGAGCGTTTGATCACGATCGCGTGGGAGAAAACCGCACCTCATTTGGACTCTCCTAACTCCACTTATGCCTATTTATACCCCTCCATTTTCGGATCTCGTCTCCCACCTCGAAACCCTTCTCCAAGAAAAACAGATCAACCCCCGCCACCGACGGACGTGTCCGGATCGGACCGGACGACGTCCGCCGCCGCCTCCCGTCCAGTCCGCGCGCGCCACGTGGGCCGCGCCCACATCGCCGCCGCCGGGCCCGCCTGGCCCGCGCCTCCAGAGTTGTAGGGTCCTCAATTCCCGTTAGAGTAAAAACGGATGCACCCAAAAACAAGCCCTGATGATCTCTGCAAACTGCTGCAACTGCTCCTGCAGCATGTCTTCTGTTAATCGCCGCATCTACATTGATCTTAAAGAAGACATGCTTTTTCTCAAAACGAAGACGGTGAACGGTCAATCGGTCAACAGTGGGCCGTTCAACTGCCGCCGGTTAATCGTGACACAGCGAACCAGGATAACCGGCAAGCCCTCGAACAATGTGATTCGCTTGGCCGGCCCATGAGTGCGCCGGTTACTCTCCTTGGTGCTTAAGGCGCTAGGGTGGAGCTCTCCCGCAGTGAGATGGGCAACCCCCTCGCCTCAAGAGCTTTCTTAACGGGCGTCGTATCACGTGAATCCAGCATCCATCATGCGTCCATGTGTCCGCTTCTTTTCAATCATCCGATGTAAATCGTGTGTGTCTCCTCGTCTGAATGTATTTTTACACTAAACCGCCTGCCCCCGGATTTCTTATTTGCATAAGTGCCCCCTGAACAATGAAGAACATCACAACCTCAATATGTTCCTAATCCCTTCCGCCCATGTTGCTCTCCCAATGGCCCCGTCGATCTGGCTCTCCCTGTCCAGGCGCCGGCCGGCCGGCGAACCATGTTTGCACTCGTACAGCACGCCGAAGGTCTCCGCCGCCGAGTCAACCACCCTCCCCAACCTCCGGAGTCGTCCACCTCGTCGTCGGCCCAGCCGCCGACACCAAAGACGGCCGTAACCTCTGCACTCCACACTCGTCCAGCATGTCGGCGGTCCCCACCGTCGAGGCAACTGCCTGCCCCAACCTCTGCAGTTATCCACATCGTCGCCGGCCCAGCCACCGAGGCCACTGACGGCCGTAACGTCTGCACCTTCTACTGACACGCTGCAGACTAGCGTGGGCAGCGAGTACAGAGTGTACTGCGACTTGCTGCAGACTCCCTTGGAGAGCAAAATGACAACCAAGTCTGTGCATGCCTGTACTACTTGCACACTGAGCTTCTTAATGCCTGTACTACTTGTTCTTGTTCGATGTATGCATGTAGTACTTGCAAATGAGCTTCTGAATGTGGATTGTGATCTTGTAGAATGCAAACTATTGTTGGGTGTACAGCTTCAGAGTTGTGATCTTGTACAACTTCAGAGTTGTAAATGGAAATTGAAGAAACACACATCTATTTCTTATTACCTGTTCCTATTGGCATTTGAGGTGTCCCTTACATACTGCATGATGCAATATAACTCAAATGATGGTAGTCCGATGTATCTTCAAAATTTCTGGACATGATGCAGGCTAACAGTAGCAAGCAGACCAAATGAATCCATGGATTAAAACAGCCTGTTGCTGCTCCTTGGAAACCTAGTGCCTCAGTCTCCACTCAAATTTTCTTGAACAATACATAAATAAGAACAAGTTCCGAAAGCACCAGACACAACTGAAACACAAAGCATGTTCTGACCACTACATAGATTGAATTAAACACACATCCAATGTGACAGAAATAAGACAAAAGCTGGAGAATAAAAATAACTTCTCATCCATTACATAGATTGAAAAATTCTGTAAAACTAACAAAATGGAATTAATAAGCCATGTGTCTTTTACGGAGTTGCGGCTATCATGATTGACCATTTGGAAGCATGTCTTGCACATTCGTGGTTTCTTTTCCTTGACCTTTTTTGCTTGGACAATTGCGACTGTCATGAAAACCTATTTGGTTGCATGTCTTGCACAAGCGTGCAACCTTGGCCTTGGCTTCTTTGTTCCTCTCCTTTTGTACTAAATCCTTTCCTGCTCATTGCATTTGCCAGCTATTTGTTGATCCCATTGCTGCACCCACATGTACATGATAAGCCTTGTAAATTAACCGGATAAAATGACACAATATTGGCATAGATAGTACATCCCAATCTGTATTCAGCCAACAATGCTAATGGAAAGGACTGAAGCCAACAATGCTAATGATGCTCCTGTAACTTGGTATACTCCATGCAACACGGCAACAAGTCATAAAAAATAACAGAGAGACATTTTCATAAAAGACTTATTTTTCATCCATTACAACGTACACAAATCAATTAGAGTTCTTTCTTATTTGTTACCTGACGCTCCATGTGTCGTACTTAAATTCAGTTCATTGTCTGCAGTTGTAGAGGTTTTTGTGGCCACAGCAGTGCAAGTGAGATGGTCTTCCTGATGGGTACATGTTGAGGAAAATTCAGGGTCCCCACATGATGAATTAGGGAGGAACGAGGGCAAGCAGGTTCTAGCCATCGAAGTTGATGCAGATTCATTGTCCATGACAGCAGAAATCGCCATGGTTGTTGGTTGTGCTATATCTAGCAAGGAGGACTTGTCCACCATGCTGATCGGGAGTTGGCCATGCTGATCGGGAGTTGGGAGATGGATTCCTTCATGGTCGTCGTGGTGATTACCCGTGGCCGTGATTGATCAGGCAGATGCATGCCGCCGTGGCCGTCGTTGGGATACAGGTCGAGGGCTTACTCTTAGATTGGGAAACGATTGGGGAGTGGTGAACTGGGAGAGCTGCCCTCGCTGGGGTTTATTTTGCAAAATTGACAGGGCAAACTTGGCTGGAGGCGGGCGTGTTTGTGCAAAAATAGGCCGAACTAACAGCAGGCACAAGATCTTGATCTAACGATTGGCGACGAGGGGATGCATGGATGCCGGGTTCACGTGATATGGTATCTTAACGGGGCAGCTAAGCACGGACGAGCGTTGATTATTTTTCCTTTTATTTACATTTCTCAAAAGTATAGAAACTATGTTTGAATTTTAAAAAAGTACATCGTGCATTCAAAGAAATGTCGATTTCACTCTAAAACAAATGTTCACTCAACCTTTAAACAAAGTGTGTGCGACTTGAAAATTGTTTGTGACATTAAAAAAATATTCACGTATTTCAAAAAAGTTTGAGGCTTTTAAGAACAAAAGATTTATACAATGTAAAAGAAAATTTCACTCACGTGTTAAATTTTTATTGGTACCATTAATAAATTGACATTTTTCAAATGTTTATAACATGTAAAAACATGTTTTCGTAAGTTCAAAAAAATGTTTCATACCATTCAAAAAATATATGTGACATTAATAAAATGTTCACATGTTTCAAATAATTGTATGTGACATTTAAAAGAAAAACATTATAAGACTAAAAAACGTTATACAACGTAAAAACAATGTTTGTGTCATATAACAAAATGTTCCCCACCATTAAAAAAAACATGACATTTCCAAAAAATTATTCAAGCATCTCAATGTTAATACATTGAAAACCAATGTCCGTGTAACATCAAAAAAAGTTTCATGCCAATTATAAAAATGGTCAACGTGTATTTCAAAATGTTTAATATTTATTCAACCAAATGTTCCAAACATGATTTTGAAACCAATAATAAATCAAGTATTATGAAAAATGGTCAGTTTATATCAAAATATGTTACGCATCTATAAAAAAATGTTCAACATTAAATTGTTTTACATTTATTTGAAATAATAAAATAAAAAAGTAACAAAAAAGGAGAAAACCGACGAACAAACACAGAAACCAGCACATTAAAAAGGAAAAATAAGCCTAAGCACTGTAAACAAACTAAAACAACCGCAAACTGCAAAAAAAATGAAAATCACCATAGAAAGCATGTAGAAAAAATAAAGGGAAAAAAACAAAAGCTAGTAATAGAAGCCTTCCTGAAAATTGCTCCCCAGGACCCGTATTGTGCTGGCCATCTTGTTAAGCTCTACTTCAGTGGTGCGGCTACATCGCCTGACGAAAGCTGGAGCAACCGCTCATGTCAGGGCGTCGCAAATGAGCCAACCAAGATAGGTTCCGGACATGTTCGTCTTTGTCCTGTTTTTACCTTCATTCTTTTTCTATTTATTTTTATTATTTTCGAAAGTATTGTAAAACACATATATTTAGAAACATAAAACAAGTAAACATAAATAGTAAATTTGAAAAAATCTTCACAATGTAAAACAAATGGAGCTTAATTTAGAAAGAAAAAGTTTATAGCATATTAGAATAATGTTTGTGACATTTTAAATATGTTCACATGTTTCCAAAAATATGTGATATTATAAAAAACTCATATATTTCAAAACATTTAATGTATATAAAATAAAGGTGTCAAATGCATATAAAATATGTTGAAAGCAAACAGATGTATTTGGAAAATGTTATAACTACATCAAAAACATGTTTTAGATGTATATGAAAAATGTACAATGTTTATGAAGAAGTAGAAATCATACATGTATAGGAAATAATTGTTAATCATGCTATTTAAAAATGCTAACCATGTATTAAATTTTTTTGATCATATATTAATACATATTAAAGATGTATAAAAACTGTTGATGATGTGTGGAGCATTTGTTAATGGCAATAAATATTTTCTTATATACAATGTACATTTTTGTACACTTCAGAAACATTTTCATATGCATTTTTAACATTTTTATAATACTAATTTAAATTTTTGAATATATGGTTTTTGATATCTGTTTTTCATTAATGCAATTTCTACATTTTTAGTATACAATATCACATTTTTATATACACTTTTAACATTTTTTTGAAAACATGGTCAACATTTTTTCATATGAACAAAAGAAAATAAGGAAACCACTCTTGCAAAAAGCACGGAAGACAGTAAAACCGAGAAAGAATGAAAAAAATAAAACTAATAAAAAATACAAAAAGAAACCGAAGAAAAAGTAAATAAAAAGGTGAAAACCAGGAAAAAATGATGAAAATCCAATAAAGAAACAAAGTAAACCGGTGAAAATCAAAGAAGAAAAAACCTGATAAAAACTGAAGAAAAGCCAGGGCAAAAAAGGAAACGTAAATAAAAGGAAACAAGAAAACCGAGAAAGAAAGAAAAGAACTGAAGTATAATGAAGAAAGAAACCCAAAGAAAACTGGAAAAGGAATTTAAAAAATAGTGGAAATTACAAAATAATACGAAAAAGGAAAGAAAGGGGGAAAATGAAACAAACAGCGATAAAAACGAACCAAGGAACGAAGACGTTATACTTGGCTGGCCCATTCGCGCAGCGCTTCATAAAATTTCGGGCGAGGGGAGTTATCATCATGATTTAAGCGAGATATAGCTCCCGAGCTATTTGAGTCAGCGCATTCTTGTGTCTCGCTGGTAGCAAGACCTAAGGAACCCTCGTTCAAGGGGCATTGCGATAGCGTCGTTTCATTTCTCTTTTTTTCACATTTACCGATTACGTTTTTTGCTTTTTTTACCTTTGTTTATACTATATAATATTCTCAATAAAAATATTACAAAAAACACTGTAATTTTTTTTATAAATATTGATCAAGCATTTGAAAAAATTTAAATGCATATAAATAGATGTTTATCATGTATACAAAAAACATTGTGTATCAAAATTTTGATCATGTATTTAAAAACTATTAATCAAGGCGTTTCAAAAAATGTCGAGCAAATATTTTCAAATGTTAATCAAGCATTTGAAATATGTTAAATGTGTACAGAAAAACTGGTGATCATGTATTAAAAAATGATGGATTTTTTTCTCATGTATAGAAAAATGTTAATCAAGCCTTTTAAAAAATGTTGAATAACTATTTAAAAATTTTAATCAAACATTTAAAAAATCTTAAATTTGTATGTAAAAAATTGAAAATGTACTGAAAAATGATGAAAAAATATCATCATGTATATAAAAATGTTAATCAAGAATTTAGAAAAAATGTTGAACACGTATTTGAAAAATGTTAATCAAGCAATGGGAAAATATTAAATGTGTATAGAAAAATGTTGACCACGTACTAGAAACATATTAATTTTTTTGAAAAATATTAATCAAGCATTTATAAATTTTATGATATATATATATATATATTTATAGACTATATATTTAAAAAATGTTAATATTGTTTTAAAAATATTAAAAGAAACAATGTGCATAGAAAAAATACATGAAACTTGTATTTGAAAAAATTTAAACATGTATTGGAAAAATGTATTAGATATATACCTAGAATGTGTATACAAAAACAATGAAAGCCCGTTAGAAAAGTAAAAACCCAAGAAAGGAAATAATTAAGTCCAAAGAAAAATGAAGACAAAAATAAAGAAAAACGGAGAAACCCTGTAGCGACCAGACCTCAAACAGTCTGATCTCTGTGCTCCGGTGTCATCCCTGGATCAGTAATGCTGACACCACACAGTACTCGGAGGATTTATAGCAGAGTAGCAATCACACACTTATTACATCGAATATGCAGGGTCGGACACTATCCTCGTATTCAAATTCTTCTATGATGTATTCGGAGAAGGAACCCGCCTTGCAATGTCGAAAACAATATTGCGCGCCGGACTCATCGTCATTGAAGTCTGGTTCAGGGGCTACTGAGGGAGTCCTGGATTAGGGGGTCTCCGGACAGCTGGACTATCTCCATTAGCCGGACTGTTAGACTATGAAGATACAAGATTGAAGACTTCATCTCGTGTCCGGGTGGGACTCTACTTGGCGTGGAAGGCAAGCTAGGCAATACGGATATGGATATCTCCTCCTTTGGAACTGACCTTGTGTAACCCTAACCCTCTCCGGTGTCTATATAAACCGAAGGGTTTTAGTCCGTAGGACAACAATCACAACATACAATCATACCATAGGCTAGCTTCTAGGGTTTAGCCTCTCTGCTCTCGTGGTAGATCCACTCTTGTACTACCCATATCATCAATATTTAATCAAGCAGGACGTAGGGTTTTACCTCCATCAAGAGGGCCCGAACCTGGGTAAAACATCGTGTCCCCTGCCTCCTGTTACCATCCGGCCTAGACGCACAGTTCGGGACCCCCTACCCGAGATCCGCCGGTTTTGACACCGACAACCGTCCCATCCATGCCGAGAAGCAGCGTGGGTTCCGCCCCGGGCGACGCAATGCTGGATAGATACCCCGTGGATGACATCATGGAGAACACTAACTGCGAGCTACACTTCAAAATGAAGAACATATCCATGAAGGTGGCGGACGTCGTTGCTTTTACAAATCCCCCCGAGGCAACCTTCCATTGCAATCTGATTCCAGCGGGCTATGCTCGTGTCTTGGTTGATGAGGTGGTGGACCAATATTCGGGGTTAGAGCTTGACATTCCTGGAGGTGACGAGGAGAATGCACTGGGAGAGGCCAAACATCGTATCATCCTATGGAGAAAGGATTACATCATCTTTCGAAGGCCACCGACACCGCGTCAGCCGACTCCTCATCGAAGTCTGCCACCGAGTCAGCAGACTCCCGCTCCTCCAAGTCCACCAACGCGTCAGGCCACTCTTCCTCCTCCAAGTCCTGCAAAGCGTCAGGCCACTCCTCCTCCAAGTCCGACACAGCGTCAGACCACTCCTCCTCCAAGTCCGGCACAACTTCAGACCACTCCTCCTCCAAGTCCAGCACAGCTTCAGGCCACTCCTCCTCCTCCAACTCAGCCACGTCAGCCATCTCCACCACCTCAGCAATCACGGAAGAGAGCCGCCGCAGCTATGGTGCGTAGCGGTACAAGTCGAGGTAGTACGGGAGGTATAGGCGGAGGTAAGCGATTTCAATATGGTCCAAGCCTCGCGCCTCTTCCGCAGAGGCCTTACGACAAGTCCGAGGAGGAAAACGCAGCCATAGTGAAGGCCCATGTGGAAGCCCATTTTGCACCAAAACCGCCACCGCCGCTAATGGTGAAAGTGCCTGAGGAAAAGATTGACCACTTCATTCATATGGCTAGAGCACCAGCTCCCAAGCCTGTTGACACAGACTATGAGCGCCACCTCAGGAAGTTAAATCGAGCACGTCTACAGAATGAGGCGAGCTCGAGCTCGAGCAAATCAGCTGGCAAAAAATGCGGTAAAACCGTTCCCCGGCTGGGAGAACAGGCGGCGCAATCAATCCCCCCGCTTGTTGTGCCAACAACAAATGAGAGTACGCGCGCCCAATATTATTGTGGGCAAACCGTTAACGTTCCCCAGCTGGGCGATGTGCTAATAACCGAGCAGCATATTGAGCAGGCTGAAATGCTCAAGATCACTGTTGGACAACTCCTCGATATTGAGCCCATGTCTCCGCTTAGAGAGGAGGAAATAAAACGGAAATATGTCCGGGGCCAACCTTTGGTCGAGCCAGACGAGGTCAAAAAGCTCCCAACGAGAATGTATGAATTGCATCAATGGTACATTAACATTACCAAGATTTCCAATCGAGAGTCCCTCATGGTGAATGTCAAGAAGGATCATTACTTCCATGAGAAAGCTGTGTCCGTTGAGTATTCAGAACTATTTCACTTATACAATCAAGACGCACTCGACAAATCTATCATCAGTTGCTATTGTCTGTAAGTGATTTCTTTCTGTAATTTAAGTCTCAAGCTAGCTGTAGTGATCATTTTGACAATCATTACCTGTAATTATCCTCACTATATTCTTTTCTGTGGTATTATGCAGGATGAAGATGTATGAAATGAAAAAAGGTGCACGCTATGGCATTGGGTTCATTGACCCAAATACCATTAATGAATACACATGGAAATTAGATATATATTATCGAGCAAGTGTACAGGAAAGCATGCTAGAGTTCTTCAAGCGCCTCAAATACAATGAAGATATACTACTTCCTTACAATTTCCTGTGAGTCACACTGTCTTGTACTACAAATTCTGTTTTTGCTTACATATATATGCCCGCTTAATTAAGACATGCAAACGTGTGTGCATACAGTTTTCACTGGATCTTGTTGATCATTAAAGTTGATGAAGGAACAGTTGAAGTACCGGACTCACTACTTAAGAAAGAAAGTGACTACACCATCATGAAGGGGATAGTCGACAGGTAATTTCAATCATTATTAACTATATCTCGGCATATTTAATTAGTTCGTCATTTCCTGATAACAACTATTTAATAACCTCTTTATTCATTTTCTTTGTCGGCGGGCAGGGCTTGGGCAAAGTTCATCAACGTCACTCCAGGCTAATGGAAACAAAAGCTGAAATGGTATCAACCCAAGGTAAGTAATTAAGTAGTACTAGCTAGCTAGCTGTCATCTCTTTAATTATCATGCTTGATTAATTATTATCTGATAAAATTCCATTCTCATAAAGGCCCTGAAGCAGGCGTCGGGGAATGATCTGTGTGGATACTACGTTTGCGAGAACATTCACATGATGGCGTCCGAAAGGAGCAGATCTCAAAGACAGGACTGGGTACGTTTATCAGAACACTATTCACAATTTTTACACCATTATCGATATCTAGTCACACAACTAATACACATGCATATTGATCTCCTTCTTAACAGTTTAGAGAGGTGCGGGAGAAGCTCCTACCAACGGAGCGCATACAAGCAATTCAAGAGGAAATAGCGGGATTTTTGCTCGACCAGGTCATAGATACGAACGGAGAATACTATTACCCGCTACCGCCCCCATGAACCATTTCCAATTGTAATCGTGCTCCGAAGGCACCAATTAGGCTAATGCCACTGGCTCCGAAGGCACCAATTAGGTGAAATTGTATATAGCTAGCTAATTGTATATATATATATATATATATATATCATCGAATGTCGCACAACCACCATTAATTCACACATACACACATGTATATATATATATATATATGATCGGTTCTACTAGAAATTCTATTTATATATATGCATAACGTGTACAATATGCAGTATCATAAAATACCAGCAAACGAAAAAGAATTAAATAGAAAACACAAAATTAAATGAAAAAGAAATCATAAACCCAAAAAACCCCAACCTTTTAATACCGGTTGGTGTCACCAACCGGTACTAAAGGGCTCCCTGCCCCCGGAGCTGACTCGTGCCACGTGGTTTCCCTTTAGCACCGGTTCGTGCGGAACCGGTACTAGAGGGGGGACCTTTAGTCCCCACACTTTAGTGCCGGTTACCAAACCGGCACTAAAGGGCCTTACGAACCGGTGTTATAGCCCGGTTCTGCACTAGTGAGCGGAACCTGGATGCTCATATTGGCTCCCACATATTCTATGAAGATCTTTATCGGTCAAACCGCATAACAACATACATTGTTCCCTTTGTCATCGGTATGTTACTGGCCCGAGATTCGATCGTCGTTATCATCATACCTAGTTCAATCTCGTTGCCGGCAAGTCTCTTTACTCCTTCTGTAATGCATCATCCCGCAACTAACTCTTTAATCACATTGCTTGCAAAGCTCATAGTGATGTGCATTACCGAGAGGGCCCAGAGATACCTCTCCGATACACGGAGTGACAAATCCTAATCTCGATCTATGCCAACTCAACAAACACCATTGGAGACACCTGTAGAGCATCTTTGTAATCACTCAGTTGCGTTGTGACGTTTGATAGCACACACGGTGTTCCTCCGGTGTTCGCGAGTTCCATAATCTCATAGTCATAGGAACATGTATAAGTCATTAAGAAAGCAATAGCAATAAACTAAACGATCATAGTGCTAAGCTAACGGATGGGTCTAGTCCATTACATCATTATATAATGATGTGATCTCGTTCATCAAATGACAACACATGTCTATGGCTAGGAAACATAACCATCTTTGATTAACGAGCTAGTCTAGTAGAGGCATACTAGGGACACTTTGTTTGTCTATGTATTCACACATGTACTAATGTTTCCAGTTAATACAATTCTAATAATAAACATTAATCATGATATAAGGAAATATAAATAACAACTTTATTATTGCCTCTAGGACACATTTCCTTCACAAAGGAGACCCCGGACCGACCCGGAAATCTCTTCCGCGTGAAGCGGTTGCCATTGCTCAAGACACTCCATAGCACAAGCGCTGCATTCATGCCGGCCTAGAGCGAACATGACCTCTCATTTATCCCGACATTGAAGTGACGCGTCGGTCGAGAGCACTGCTTGCGTCGCGTCCGATGTCCACACCTGTTTAATGTCGTAGAGATATTACTGAACGGGATAGGATGGATATCTACCACTTGCAGCAGGTTGTCGTCTGTTTGCCTAACGTCATTATACAGGCACACCGGCCGCGAAGCCAACTCTGGCGCCTGCATTGACACACGCCGTCACTGCTTGGCCTGGCCGGTGTCTGCCATTTACACCAAGTCACACTCGGCCCAAACCACACCACACCACGTCCATTTCACATCCTCCTCTGTGGACCACCTCCGCCATGCCCGCGAGCTCTAGTGCATTGTTGGAGAGCCTCTCGATAGAGCATAAGAACGAGATGGCCACCCTTGCGGCCAGCTGACAGAGTTGCCGTGTGAGGCGGATAGAGGTCGGCCTGCCGGCCTACTCCTCGGAGGTCTTTGACGATGACCCGATGATGGAGACAGCCTCTGATGATGAGTCGGCGCCCCTGCCAGCCCTGTTCCATGCCGTCTTGATCATGGAGCATGCGCAGGTGCACTTCAAGGATGCCATGGCGGAGCGGCAGCCGGCGCCACAGTCGATGTCAGAGTTCTGGCAGGCACAAGAGGAACATGGTACAACTTTTCCCTCCTCCAGCAGCATGGGCTGACAAAAGGCCAAATCTACGGCCAGCTTCGTGAGCGAGGAGGCCGAGGTGGCCAAGGCCGCGGAGAACCCCAACTTCATTGAGCAAAGGGTGTTGTACAAGGCCGTGCACACTCATGCCGCCTGCAACACAGTCCGACATGGAGGCGGAGGAGGCGGCCAAGGCCGCGGAGAAACCCAACTTCGTCACTGAGCAAAGGGTGTTGTACAAGGCTGCGCTTGCTCATGCCGCCTACAACGCGGTCGCGTCACAGTCGGACGCGGAGGCGATCGCGGATGAGAATGTCGGCAGTTGCGCACCTTTCGCGCCGCCAATGAAGTTTCAAGGGTGCCGATTCCACGACAAGGCATGTCCGTCCATGTCCATCATCGATCTCACATGAACTGGTGACGGACATGCTACAGACTCCGACAAGGAGCAGTAGGGCATGGGAGGCGGTGAGGCCTCGAGTCCCATGAGCCGATAGGTGTCCCATGTTCTACTCTTGCTCATCGGCGACCACACTTTCACTCTGCGTGCCTTAGCTGGCCGTCGGATTATGGCAAGCATTTGATATGGCCTAATATGGTATGGTATGCCATGACCTGTACTACTAAAAAACAATTTCCTTTTGAGAATATTAGAAAAAAATTCCAAGACACGGTGTGGATGGGCATCGCAACGGTAAGAAATTCCCATGTCCGCCCCCAATTCGAGAGGGAAGCACCGCACAGCAGCCGACCTCGCATTAATGCCTACCCCTGCCCCTGCCCGCTCCGGATCCTTCCATCCATCATGAACCCACAGCTCCACTTTCCTTTTATTTCCGCCACCACGCCACGCGCACCTCGGCCAAGGACGAGCCTTTGGCTGCCACCACCGCCTCTGCCCCGGCTATAAAGCCGCGCCCTTTGGCCAGCTGTAACGCCCCGAGACTGATGTGCCAGGTGTCGTGCAGTTATTCGCTGTTGTTGCCTTGTCATTGCTTGCGTGTCATGCATTGCATATCATGTCATCATGTGCATTTCATTTGCATACATGTTCGTCTCATGCATCCGAGCATTTTTCCCGTTGTCCGTTTTGCAATCCGGCGCTCCGTTCTCCTCCGGTGGTCGTTTCTACCTTTCTTTCATGTGTGGGGTTTAAACATTTCCGGATTGGACCGAGACTTGCCAAGCGGCCTTGGTTTACTACCGGTAGACCGCCGGTCAAGTTTCGTATCATTTGGACTTTGTTTGATACTCCAACGGTTAACCGAGG
Organism: Triticum urartu; assembly: GCF_003073215.2. Lineage (NCBI taxonomy): Eukaryota > Viridiplantae > Streptophyta > Magnoliopsida > Poales > Poaceae > Triticum > Triticum urartu. The sequence continues at coordinate 672,576,191 of NC_053028.1, forward strand.
GACCGAAAAGGCCTCGTGTGTGTTACAGCCCAACACCCCTCCAATTTGGCCCAAAACCCACCTAACTCTGCTCCATCATCTAGAGCGTTCGATCACAATCGCGTGGCCGAAAACCGCACCTCATTTGGACTCTCCTAGCTCCCTCTACCTATAAATATGTGTCCCTCCCGGAATTTTCGCGCAGATGAACCCTAACCTCCTCCTCCGCGCGCAGCCGGACGTTTCTTCCCGCGCCGCCCGGACATGTCCACCGCCCGGCCACCTACCCCCGGCCAATGAGAGCGGGCCACGTCACCGCCGCCGCCACCTTCAGCCACTCAGCCGCCGCCACCTCATCCAGCGCCCGCGCCCTCTCTCCTCCCGCCGCCGCCAGCCCGCGGGGCCCGAGGCCGGCCCGCGCGGGCCCAGATCCGCCGCCGCCTGGCGCCAGTCGCCACCAACCGCCCGTGCGCCCCCACGCCTCCGCCCGCCGTTCGTCGCCGGCGCCGCCCACCGCCGCCTCGCCATGCTCGCCGCCGCCGCCCGGGGCTCGCCTCCCCGCGCCTGCGCCGCCTCGCCGCCATGCGCCGCCGCGCCGCCACGCCTCCTCGCCGCCGGCCGCCTCGGTCGACGTGCGCCGCCACCTCGCTCGCCGGCGTCCTCCGTCGCTGCCTCGCCGGCGTCGTCCTCCGGCCTCCGCGTCGCCTTCTTCCTCCTCTCCGGCCGTCTCCCCCGTCTCCGGCGAACTTCTCCGGCGAGATCCACGAAGCGGGATCAGATCCACCACTCCCCCGATCCAAACGCCCCGTCCAGATCCGGATCCCTCCGTCCCGTACCACTTCGTCCCGGTTTGACTTTTTCCGGAGGTATAGTTTTCACCAAGTCCCGAAATTCCCAGATCCAAGTGCCTCTGTTCGTAGCTCCGTAACTTTGCATCCGTAGCTTCGATTCATGCATATAGCATATCAAAATGTTCATCTCAGAGAGTAAATCATTTCATTCCATTGCATCATTTTCATTTGAGCTCATCTTGATGCCCGAAATGCTGTTAGAAGAGGGCTACTTGAGTTAATTGTCAGATCTGCTACTCCGTTTAGCACTTTTGTCATTTTTGCCATGATTATTGTGTGTATGATATGCCCGTGAGTTCTACATATGTTTTGTTAAGGGTTTTGTCATCTTTCCAGAGGTGCAACCCATGTATTTTTGTGATGTGTGTGGTGTCTAGTGCAAGCTTGCAAAGTGGTGCACTTGCTAATTCTGTTTTCAGGGACTTAGTAATTTCACAAAGTCCTGGAGCTGTTTATCTCATGATGCCATATGTCCATGTTGTTTCCTAGTGATCCGTGCCTCTTTTGAGGATGATCAGTAAGGATGTTTTGTTAATATTGTAGTGCTCTATCCATCCATGTCTTTGTTTGCAATTATGGAGCACCCTAGCTTGAGTAAATCGAGCTCTACTTTTGCTACTTTGTGAATCTGGGCAGATTGTCAACTTGTTTGCAATTTTGCCGATGATGTTGTAGTTGATCCGTGCATGCTATGCTATTGTTCTTGCCATGTCTAGCTTGCTTTTTGTGCCTTCTTGATGGGTTTATGCTTGTCTTGCCATGACTTGCACCGTAGTGAGTGCATCGAGCTCGTAAACATGCCTACTTGAGTTATATTTCAACATGTGTCAGTTTTTCACTAAGTCTGTAAACTGATGTTTTTGCTATGTTCACATGCTTGCAATTGTATTTTCTGGTCCTTTTTGGCTCAAGGTCACTAAGGGACTTTTGTTAAGCTCTTTGAGTAGCTCCATGCCATGCTTTACTTTGCCATGTTCACATCCTTTAGCATGTAGTTTTGTTGCTCCAAAGAGGGCTACCTGATCTGAATTCCAGACAAGTGTTAATTTCACGAAGTCTGAGATCTGTTTGTCATATGCATTTTTGCCATGCTTGTTTGAACCTGTTAATGGATGATTTGGCCGTAGCTCAGTGCTAGACTTTTGTTAAGCGTCTTGTGTGCATCCCTGTCATGTATTTTGTTGTCATGTTTGGTTGATGTAGCATGTTCATCTCATTGCATTTAGATGGCTACTTGCTGTAAATCGCAGACCGGTGTCATTTTTGAATCGCTTGCCATTTCCAAACCGTAACTCCGATTCCGGCGTTCTTTATACCGTTTTCAAGCGATTTCATCTCATCTTTCCAGTGGCACACTTGGTTTTCCAAGTTGAGGCCAGGTTCATGCATTCCCTGTCATATCTTGCATTTTGCATCCCGCATCGCATCCCGCATAGCACATCATCTTTGCATCATATTGTTTGAGCTTTGCACGTGGTTGATTGTGTCCTTTGTTGCTTGTTTGTCTTGTTTGGGTAGAGCCGGGAGACGAGTTCGCTAACGAGGAGCCCGTTGAGTTTGCTTTCGAGATCCAGTCAACTCTGACAACTTTGCAGGCAAGATGACCATACCCTCGAAATCACTTCTATCTTTGCTTGCTAGATGCTCGCTCTTTTGCTATGCCTATGCTACGATACCTACCACTTGCTTATCATGCCTCCCATATTTAAAGCCTCTAACCCACCTTGTCCTAGCAAACCGTTGTTTGGCTATGTTACCGCTTTGCTCAGCCCCTCTTATAGCGTTGTTAGTTGCAGGTGAAGATTGGAAGTTGTGTTCCATGTTGGAACATGGTTTATTTGTTGGGATATCACAAATATCTCTATTTAATTAATGCATCTATATACTTGGTAAAGGGTGGAAGGCTCGGCCTTATGCCTGGTGTTTTGTTCCACTCTTGCCGCCCTAGTTTCCGTCATATCGGTGTTATGTTCCCGGATTTTGCGTCCCTTACGCGGTTGGGCTATAATGGGAACCCCTTGACAGTTCGCCTTAAGTAAAGCTCTTCCAGCAATGCCCAACATTGGTTTTACCATTTGCCACCTAGCCTTTTCTTTTCCCTTGGGAGTCGCGCTCCTGAGGGTCATCATTATTTTACCCCCCCCCCGGGCCAGTGCTCCTCTGAGTGTTGGTCCAACTGAGCGATGTCCGGAGCTACCAGGGGCAACTCTGGGCTGGCCTATCCCGACGTCTGGCTCATCTGAGTGTGCCCTGAGAAAGAGATATGTGCAGCTCCTATCGGGATTTGTCGGCACATTCGGGCGGTGTTGCTGGTTTAGTTTTACCCTGTCGAAATGTCTTGTTGTACCGGGATACCGAGTCTGATCGGAACGTCGGGTGGAGGTCTATTCCTTCGTTGACCGTGAGAGCTTGTGATGGGCTAAGTTGGGACACCCCTGCAGGGATTTGAACTTTCGAAAGCCGTGCCCGCGGTTATGGGCAGATGGGAATTTGTTAACGTCCGGTTGTAGAAAACCTGAAACTTGACCTTAATTAAAATGAATCAAAGCGTGTGTAACCGTGATGGTCTCTTTCCGGCGGAGTCCGGGAAGTGAACACGGTGTTGGAGTTATGCTTGACGTAGGTTGTTTAGGATCACTTCTTGATCATACTTTCTCGAACGTGCTTTGCCTTCTCTTCTCGCTCTCATTTGCGTATGTTAGCCACCATATATGCTAGTCGCTTGCTGCAGCTCCACCTCATACCTTACCTTACCCATAAGCTTAAATAGTCTTGATCGCGAGGGTGCGAGATTGCTGAGTCCCTGTGGCTCACAGATACTTCCAAAACCAGTTTGCAGGTGCCGATGAGTCCGTGCAGTTGACGCAACCAAGCTCAGGCGGAGCTCGTTGAAGATCTTGTCCTTTGTGTTGTTTCGTTCTAGCTGATCAGTAGTGGAGCCCAGTTGGGGTCGATCGGGGGCCTTTGTCGCATTTGGGGTTCTTCTTTTATTTTGGTTCCGTAGTCGGACCTTGATTGTTTCTGGATGATGTAATGTTTTACTCATGTAATTGTGTGAAGTGGCGATTGTAAGCCAACTATGTATCTCTTTTCCCTTATGTATTACATGGGTTTGTGTGAAGATTACCTCACTTGCGACATTGCTTTCAATGCGGTTATGCCTCTAAGTCGTGCTTCGACACGTGGGAGATATAGCCGCATCGAGGGTGTTACAAGTTGGTATCAGAGCCTTTCCCGACCTTAGGAGCCCCATTGCTTGATCGTTTTTTTAGCGGCCGAGTTGTGTCTAGAAAATTGTTTTGAGTCATTTAGGAATTATATATCGGAGAGATTAGGAATTCTTTTTACTTCCCAGTCTCCTCATCGCTCTGGTAAGGCATCCTGGCGTAGAGATTAGGAATTCTTTTTACTTCCCAGTCTCCTAACATCCGTTTAGGACCGTGACCGATTTGAGTTTGCTCGTGCTCAGTTCGTCAGTTTAGAACCGCTCCCGAGTTGATTTTGCGCGTCCCCGCCGTCGTCGGTTTAGAGTCGCTCGCTTCTGATTTGGTTCTACTCGTCCCCGCCGTCGTCAGTTTAGAGTCGCTTCTGATTTGGTCCTGCTCGTCCTCGCCGTCGACCATTTTTGTTTTGCTCGTCCTCGTCGTTGCCCCGATGCGCTCACATGTTCTTGTCCGTCTCCTCGAGGGTCTATGCGATTCAGAAATTTGTGTGTGTGCTTATGTTGTCTGAGAGACGCTTTGTATCCTGCGTTTCTTCGTGTTCGTGTCAGAGCAAGTGTTACAGGAGCGGTTGGGTCTTAGTTTTGAAATCGGATTACTGTCGGAGGTGGAGAGGTGGAGAGCAGTTGTCAGTTCGTCGTGCTAGTTCAGACCGGTTCCTAGGCTCTTGTGTTGTTCGTCGGTTGTTCTCTGATCTCAAACGGCTAGCTTGTTCGTGTTAGCCTAGATGCTCCGGTTCCTATGTCGATTCTAATTGTACCAGCTAGCTTGTTTCACTTTCATCGGGCTAGATGCAGGGGTGGTGTTGTTCTGATGGGTGTTAATTTCTGTTCTTTTCAATTCAAATGGTTGGTTACTTCCTATCATGCTCTGTTTATGTTCCCATATATGTTGATGTGTGTTCAGGGGTGCCATTTCGAGCAGGCAGGCATATCAGAAAGTTTTAAAAGAGTGCAAATCATGTGGCTTGCTGCTTGACTAATTGAACACATGCTGCTGCTACTGTAGGACAAGGTTTCCTTCTTTTATTCCTCGTGTTGCTATTTCCATTTTCATATAGGAGTACTAGATGAGGTGCCGCTAGTCTTCTAGATTGCATAGCATAACTCCATAATCGTGTCATTGCACACCTGGGCATATATGATTCCGCTGTGAGCATAACTCCAGAGTTTATTTATCTGTGAAAGCATGATCATCACATGTTTTTTGTCAATGCTGCTCACTTTTTTCATGTCCCTTTTATTTGTCCTGTTAAATTTTATGGAGCAAAATTTGTACTCACTCTGGTTAAAATATCAAGAATGTTGACTTCTGTATTTGTCGCTATGTAAGCCATACACTTGGGAAGCCTGGGTGTGATTAGGATTTGGATTGCATATAGATTTTATGCTATGCTTGTTTATAACCTGGTTGTTGCCTAATATAGTGTAAATCTGCTAATTTTGTAATTTAATTTATGTTCAACGCAAGTAGGTTTTGTTTGCAAGTGGTATCTCTTTTGCGTGTGCATGAACATTCACGCTGTCAATTTTTCTTACCATAATCATTTACCGTGGTGTTTAACAATACATTTCTACTGTTCTTTGTTCCCTTTTGAGGTTCACTAACTCTATTATGCATGATATATGATATCAATTACTGATGTCCAGTCACTAAAATGATGCTTTTCTTGCTTTGCCTAGACTTTGTGACAAGAATAAGCAGGTGTCTGTGTGCCTGCAAACTTGTGGGTAGTGCCGTAGTGATGATGATCTAACTAGCTTCCTGTTTTCAAGAATGAAGATCTGAATTACCCTCACCCCTCTACAGAAATCAGTTTACTCATTCAGTTTCTGGAACTTCTTTATAGCTTTCTGAGTTTACTTCAGCCTTGCATGTATTAGCTTTCTGTCTGTACCCTTATCTATGTATGTTTCTTTGTGTGTTTCTTGTGTGCAAGCAATCCATTGTGTGTGTCTGACTGTGTGTGTGATGTGCCCCTATCTATGTATGTTTCTTTGTCTGCTTCATGTGTGCAAGTGCTCCATTATCTGTGTGTGATTGTGTTTGACTGATTGGATGGGGTGATTCTGATTGTGTTACTATGCTTATATGGTTTGTCCAATTGGTTTCTTGTTCATGCTTTTCTTGTGTTCCAATGTCGTCTCCCCATATGTGGGGATGTGTTCAAGGATGCAAACCATGTAGGCCGTTTTGAGCAGGCAGGGATCCGGAGACGTGCACTAGTCAGGCTTTTCTCTCCTGCTGATAGATGATGATAGGCTGAGCAGAAAAGTTTGATTCTTGTAACACTCACTTGCTTGGCTTCCACTCCTTTGCGTGGCCGGTTTGGCATCCAATGCATCCCAAGCCCTTTTCCCTGTTTATCTCACTCAGTCATCACAGCACCCTTTTCCCTGTTTTTGTTCCTTTTTTTTCTTATCTTAATAATCATGTATACCGTGGTGTTTGACAATACATTTTTTGTGATACGTTATGTCTTATGTGGATATCATATTCTTTTTTGTATTACTGCTGTCCATTCACTGGAATAATGCTTTTCTAAGTATTTCAGGTAGGATATAGACAAATGTCACATTTGCTCTTCCTTGTGTTGCTAAGGACACTGATGGGCGGGGTTTGCTTACAGCACATGTATATTTATGTTTTCTACATTTTGTGATGTTGTTGTCTGTAGTCCCAAAACACTTATTTAGCCATGTTTTCCTTGTTCACTTCACAAGATTATGTATTCATGCTGATAGTATGTTGCTCTTTCCAGGACCGATAATTCTGATAGTATGCTGATAGTATGCCAAGGACTGCTCAGGGTTCCTATCGCTTTCTGTTTTGCCAACTAAGGTAATCGAATTTTGATCTTCAGCTTGCAAATTTATAACCTTATGGGAGGGAAAGGTTTGCATGTACATGAGCTCTGATTATCTACATATATACTTGAATTGCTTTGGATTTGTTGGAGTACTATTCTACATGATGTTCTCCATGATTCACTTGATCTGTTAATTTGAGTATTTTCCTGATGAGTTCTTTAGGTTCATCTTATGACACAAAATACAATTTTGGTACGTGCAGACTCTGAAATTTGGTGATAAAGAAAAGGTACCTCCTAATTTGCTCTCTGGCTCTCTTACACTTGTCTTTGTTTATATAACAGTAGTGGCCTCCTGGCTTGTAGTTGGGTAATGCAGAGAGAGGTTTCGAATTGAAGAACTAAAATAATGCAGAGTTGAAGGTTTTGAACGGGAAGCTTGAACAAATAGTTTATTTTTTCACATGTCTTTGATTAGTTTCATCCTATCTATCTCTGTTTCTTGTGTGTGTCTATGTGACTGTGTGTGACTGACTGTTTGTATGTGTGACTGATTCTGTCTGTGTCTAACATTGTGTCTGTGTGACTGTGTGTGACTGACTGTTTGTGTGTGTGACTGATTGTGTGTGTGACTGATTGTGTGTGTTTCTTTGTCTGTTTCTTGTGTGCAAGTGCTCCATTGTGTGTGTGTGTGTGTGTTGACTGTGACTGTGTGTCATTTTATGACTATGTATTGATTGTGACTGTGTGTATGTGTGTACGTGTGTTGACTGTGACTGCGTGTCATTGTGCAAGCACTCCATAACTACCTATGCATGGAAATTTCTATAAGGTCATGGGCATGTAATTTAATGACCTACATACCTCTGTAGTTGGTAGTATCATTGCCCTTTGGACACTCTTCAATGCATTGATGCATATTTTCCTGCCACAAGTATGATGTTTGTGCTCAGAATGATGTATATGTAGAATCCAGGGTGGATGGAGGTTTTCATGATGGCTAATTTGATTTGTTATGGTTCTTATGTTGTGCTTCTTGTGTTTGAACTGAAGCCGTGGATCACTCATAACCTGGTCTGTGTTTGTATGGTAACCCCTCTCGAATTTAACTCCTTTCAAGTTTGTACACAATAGTTATGCATATCCCACATTTTAGCTAGTAATACCATGCTTCTTTGGATGTTGTTCTATATATGAAAGTGTGGTGAGCTCACATATTGTGTCAGTATCTACCTACGCAGCTGAATTATTTCCGGATAGGACAGAGGTGCAATGTTTACATCCATGGCAGAAGGTTCTTTAACACTGAACTCATCAAAGGTCCTTGGACTCAAGAGGTTTGTCATTGCACTCCTGACTTTGCTCGAGAAAAAAAAGATTTTGCACATTTTATAGTTATATTTATGATATTTTTTCTACAGGAAGATGACAAAATTATTGACCTTGTAAACAAGTATGGACTAACAAAATGGTCGTATTGCAAGTTATTTCTTTTGATTGTTTTATTTTTATATGGTTTGCTGAAATGCATTTTCCCCCTATGTGCAAGGTAAACACACTGGTAACAATTCTCTATCGATGCATTGCAGGTCAGCTACCAGAACTTCCTGCTGCTGATCCTGGGATGTTTCCGAACATGCTCCCGAACACGTTCAATTTATCCGCTCTAGGACAGGTGACTACTGTGCTCCTTTTATGATTCAGTGTAGCTAGTAGTCAAATCATGGATAGTCCATTCTGTCATCACAACGCGACCAGATTCACTCTGATTTGCAGTTTATTTGGTGATGGCAGAATGAACCCACCTGTGATCTATTATGCTTCTTTATTATTCAATGTTTTGTTATTACTTTCTAATTCTTTCTTTCCTTTGCATCGATCCACTTGCTATGCAGCCACTGCCACGACACAGTAGGTATGCTCGATTTTTTCCTTTGTGCTTGAGATTTTTCTTGTTCCGGATGCATATGTCTGACTACTATTTTCTTAGGTTACTCGGCATTCTCGGCGTGTTTACTTTGGTGGACTTCCTCCGATCGCTAATGAACAGGTAATTGCCTTGAGTAACTTGTTGTTTCTTGGCGTCTCTTTCTCTATTCGCAGTCTGTGCTAACTATTTTGTTCTTCTTTCTGCAGACGGTTGCTCTATTCTTCAATCAAGTTGTGGCTGCTATCGGGGGAAACACATTTGGTCTAGGTGATGTAGTTGTTAATATGAAGCTGATTTTTGAATTCATTCAAAACATCATAGTTGTTAATATGAAGCTGATTTTTGAATTCATTCAAAACATCTTAGGTGCCATAATCATCTGAAACCAAACATATGGAAGGATGCTTGGACTACTGAGGAACATGCACTGATTAATGCCATCAGGTATTTGGGAATAAATGAGCAAAAATAGCAAAAGTTATTCCTGGAAGGTACTGCATGCCAAACAACTTACATTATGGGTCTTGCTTGTAGTATTAGCTTTCTGTTTGTGCCCTTTCTATCTCTTGTGTGTGTGACTGACTGTGTATGTGTGACTGACTCTGTGTGACTGCTACTGTGTGTGTGTGATTGAATCTGTTTGTGACTGTGACTCTCTGTGTGACCGACTGTGTGTATGTGTTTGAATTAGTATTGCATTTGCTTGATGGTGTGTGATGTATGCTTTGCTTGATGGTGTGTCTTGGATGCTTTGCTTGATGGTGTGTCCTGAATGCTTTGCTTGATGGTGTGTCATGAATGCTTTGCTTGAATGATTGGTGTTGTATGTTTTGTTTGTTGTGGTGTAACACTGCCTTTGCCGGTCCCAAGCCCGGATGTGAAAATGTGGAGGGAGCTGCATTGATATTGCATTTGCTTGATTGTGTGTCATGTATGCTTTGCTTGAATGATTGATGTTGTTGTATAATTTGTGTTTTGTATTGTTGTGGTTTAACATTGCCTTTGCCGGTCCCAACCCTGGATGTGAAAATGTGGAGGGAGCTGCAGTTACCTTCTTTGTATTGTTTGCATTACACACAGTTTGCGTTACCTTCTTTGTCGTTGCTGTCCTGATTGAACATAATGTGATAGCATGTGATGAAGCTTTGAAATGCATCCTTCCTTGCTATGAAAAATCTAGGCATGCCAGGAACTTCGTGATTCCTCTCTCAGGTTGTATGAGGTCAGTGTCTTTTTCCCGAACAATATGAGGTCGGTGTTTACTTACGATAATACCAAAGGGAAGCGAATGTTCGATTGTCTGGGTGGTGTATGGAAATGCAGTGCTATCTGTTCGGCTGTATACAAATTTTCTAACCATAGAATTTGTCTCTGTCCTAAATTAATCCTACTGGTTCTAAATCTTGTCAGTGTGGATGTTCTTTTTCTGCTAATGTATATTGTCAAGTAAAAATGTCAATTGTTTGTCCCAAGCAACTGGGCGCTGCTAGCTAAGGAAAGTTGAGTGAGTGATGTCCTGAACACTATAGAACTGACATCAGTTCTATACTGATCTTGTGTGAACGCGCTCTGCGCCCTCGGATGCATCGCACGGATCTTGGCGGCAGGATCGCCATGTGAAGCGCAGAAATTGTTTGCGCTAGTTGACGGCTGAATGACTCACGCTCCTCCCCGCAGGTAATTCTTCTTTTGGGGGTGCCCCGCAGGTAATTCAACATGGTTTTTTTGTTTGCGCTGGCGATTCGAGCGTCTTTGATCGCTCGGAATCAAGTTCATTGGCTCTAGCATTAAGCTAAGGCGTATACTGCTCTGCCACCCCCTCCCCTCTGTTTTCTGTAGGGTTCATTCCCCCGTGGGGTTCGATGGATGTTGAGCGGTTGACATGGCGGCGATGATAGTTTTTCATTCACTCGGCAACCGGAGGTTGTCGACATGGCATCGCAATTGCTATCGTCGTGGTGGTGATTTGCGGTGTCAGGATAGGGTTACCAAGATGTTGGAGTTGTCGCGATGGGATGGGGAGGGCCGTAGTGTGCTTCTCTTTTGATTTCTCCACGGAGATGCCACATATGTTGTAATTTACTAAGTTTATATTAATATAGTGTGGCATTCAGCGAATCAACATGTAGTTGGATGGTTAGGAGGACAGTGGTATCATCAGTCCACCAAAGTTCAGGTACTAGATTTGGCATTAGTGCTCGCATTTTTCTGAATTTATTTCAGGCTTTTCGACGATGTTCGTTCAATGGAAGAAGACATTTTCCTCGACTACGAGGCGCATGTGATGACTTCGTCAACCTTAAGATGATATACCAATTCGGTCTCTCGGCGGTGCTCATAGGGGTAGGGTGTACGCGCGTGTGTTTACAAGGGTGAATGTATGCTCGTGTATTTGATCGACTTTTTTTTTCTTTGAGACGTGTGTTTGAGTGACTTTGTTCAAAAAATAATAATAGTGTGGCATTTAAAAAGAAAAGAAAACGTCACTTACTCTCCGGAAAGGAAAACGCGGAGGAACGAACGACAAAGGTAACCGTCGTGCGTGCGCGCCAACCGCCGGTCGTCCAAAATCCCGTGCGATTTCTCTTCTCCCGCGCGCCATGTTACTCCCCCTCCACTCTTTCCTTCCTTCGGGCTCCTCCCCAACGGCAAGCGAACTCGATCGAACTACATCATCTAGCCCTCCGATCCTGAAGTCAATATATGCTGATGGTGACCGGCGATGGGGCCGATGGACTAGGGCTCGACGACGACTCCTTGCCATTGCAGGACAACTTCGACGACGTGCTGCAATTGCTTGACGACTTCCCCGACCCTGACACCGCCCCAATTCCCCTGCCCGCACAGATGCACCACGCGGACCAGCCTGCGTGCAGCCACAGTTTCTCCGGCGACGGTCTTCGCAACAACTCCACCGGCGACGGCACTCCAGGTGTCGCTCAGCCTAACGAATTTCCAGTCCACAGTGACCCATCGACGTCCTCCACTGCAGCGGGTGTGTTGGATTGCAGCGGCTGCCATGTGCTACGAGAAGTGGTGCATTCCAACGGTTGGAGAATGATTTATATCATAATACTAGTAAAGCCTTTAGAGTATGAATCTGATCTTAATTTTACATGTGCCTACGAATTTCTAGGGCCGGAGTTGACAAAGCTCTCAATCCATGGCGCGCCCGGCTTCTTCAACCATGCAACGCTAGATCGTTGTACCAACTCCGAGGGTTTGGCTCCGAGAATAGCGCCTCGATCGCACATTGAGTAAGTACTACATACCGTTCAACATCAATTTACAGAATATTATATTTCCGCAGACTAAATTTGCGTTTGCGTGGTGCAATCTGATCACGCAGTTTCAGAGACCGGGACTACGAGTGGGTGAGGCACTTCCTGACGGACTACGCGCTGCGGCAAGCCGCCGGCAACTACGCCGTCGTGCGTGACTCGCTCTCATTGTTCCTCGACGTCCTCTGCACGACCATGAACCGATGCGTGCAGGGCAACGATGGCGACCACGACGATGAAGGAACAGCGGCGAGAAATGGTGGCCATGGGCAACCCACCGTCGACGTCTTTGCTGCCGCCGTCCAGCCTGCGATGCAGAGAAACACAGAGCCAGAACCTGCAGGTTTGCTTTTGCAAAGGATTTCGATTCGGTTCTAGTACAAAAAATCAACCATGACCGGCCGTCTGGCGTGTATATATGTAGGGCCATCTCCATCTCCACCGAGTAATACCATGGAGTTGCAAGTTCAGCCACAACCCTTCCAGCCGGTAGTCGCAGGCAGGAGCGTACTTGCCTTACAGGTATGTCGCTGACACTATATGTGTCAAGAATTAAGGAAAATAGACTCTAGTGTATGTACGTACCAATACCATTGCAACACTATTGGGAATTTGGATGCATATATGCTAGAGGGAGAGAACCAGGAAGATGCAGTTCCATGACATCGCACCCTACTTTCACCTCCCCATCGTCGAGGCAGCCGAAAAGCTCGATATCTGTACCACCGTTCTGAAAGGAATCTGCCGCAGGGTCGGGGTACAAAGATGGCCGCATCGAAAGGTCAGTATGCTTCTAAGTCTAACCTTGTCTTATTTTCTGTGGATGTAGTTAATTATGTCTCCGTGACATGCATTTTTCTCCACAGGTGAAAAAAATAGATAGACAAATAACAAAACTCATGAGATCGGGTAATGGAGTTTGGGAAAGGAACGAGATTGAGCGGTTGAATGCTGAGAGGAAAAGAATTTTCTATGCCCTTGAATAATTAAGGACGCTGGAATTGTGGTTACACTTGTTTTCACGCATCCGTTGTGCCCAAAATTATATGTGAGAAGTAACTATTTGTAAACATATACTCCCTTCGTTCCTAAATAATTGTCTTTCTAGACATTTCAAATGGCTGCCACATCCGGATGTATGTAGACATATTTTAAAATGTAGATTCACTCATTTTATTTCGTATGTAGTCACTTGTTGAAATATCTAGAAAGACAAATATTTAAGAACGGAGGGAGTAGTACTTTGGTTGTATATATAGGAGGCTAATGGTATGTGAACCAAGAGATTGTTGTTGTTTCAGTATGACTTGAAGTCTATTTTATTTACTTTCATCGAAACGATTCTTCAGTATCAAAAATCACCAAATTAGGGCCTACTTCATCTTGTCTTAACCTCATGTTCGTATGGATGTTATGTTGTGTTTTTGAGTCTTGACCTAAAATAAAGTGACCAGAACCATTTTTAGAGGCACAACATCATTTCTTGTAAGTTGTAACAAATAAGGATATGTTTGTTCCCGTAAATAATAATAACAAGCAACTTAATATGTACTCCCTCCGACCCATAATATAATATAACGACAGAGGGAGTACATGTTTGATGGTCTCTCTGAGGCCCCATAGCTGCGCCTAGCTCACACTACAAATGCCTCAGAGCCACACCCAGCACCGCTTCTCTCTCTCTCTCTCTCAATACAAATACGGTCTTTTACACATGGGTACAACAAAATAGATGAACGGAGAAAACCAATGGATATGAAAAAATAAAGGCATGAACAAAACAAATGAGTCATAACTGATGAGCATGTGTGGCCTCTTGTTGTAACTGAAATTGAGGTTGTTCGTTCACTCGGCCGAGTTCAGTCTGTCAAATAATGTGGGTATGTTTAGATTGCTAGCGAATACTACCTTACCAATTTTTCGGGGGTGAACAAAATATTGGTCCTTGTTTGAATGGTTGACAATTTTTTGGAACGGCAATGCTTCATCAGTAACTCTAGTACATTTTATTACGCAATGTTGGTCAACACATGGGAAGAAAAATATCAATCAAAATTTTGGTAGGACAAACTTGAGCATGGAAAAAACACACCCTGCATATGCTAAATGCGAGAATCATAACACTTGGTATATAGGTGCCCCATTTTATTTATAAAGACAAAACTCTAAACTCCCAACGATCTTAATGAACTACCAGCCCATTTACCCTCTATTCTCGATACACTCGCTTTCGTTTCCTGGCTGCTTTAGAGAAACCAGCAACTGCTCTTCTTTTAAAAAGTTATGAATTTGAAAAAAATGTGAATTTGAAAATTAGAATTCATGAATTTGTAATAGTTCATGAAATAAAAAGAAGTTCCTGAATTTGAAAAAATATTACAATTTCAAAATAAGACCAAGAATTCCAAATGGGAATTTTTTTAATAAAAAATTGAAAAAAGAATGAAAAAACAAAATGAGAAAAAGTAAAACAAAAAAACATAAGATGAGTAAATCCGACCGAAAATAGAAGAAACACCAATCCAAGCTTCCCAAAACAGAACTTGGGTAGGAGAAAAAACAGGACATAAACTTCCGTAAATCTGAGACTGGGCGAGGCCGGCCCATACAAAACCGGACCGATCTAGCGAGCGGCCGGCTGCTCGCTAGTCGTGCCGAGCGGCCGGTCTAAAACAAACAATTTTAGTCCCTAATCCATAAAAGATAATAGTTTGTCCTTTTCAATTGATAAAAAATACTACAACAGCAAACATGTGAAGAGATATGAACGTATTTATTTTAGGTTTTCAAATTTTTAAAAAGTCATAACTTTTAGATCACACTTCGGAATTAAGATCCGTTTTCATCGTTGGAACCTTCGCGACGTGCTCTTCAAAAGTAAATCCCATATGGGGATGTTTCGACGAACTAGTTTTCCTGCCAACTAAATATCAATATGTGTGTAACTAGAGTACATGCAGCGCCAACTAAGCATATGCGCATGTCAATAGTCCTGAAGCAGGCTAGACATCAATGTGTGTGCAACTAGACTACATTGCCGCGCCAACTGAGTATATGTGTGTGCCAATAGTCCTGTCAACTAAACATCAATGCGTGTGCAACCAGACTACATTGCCACGCCAACTGAGCATATATGTGTGTAACTAGTCCTGCCAAATAAATATCAATTTGTGTGCAATTAGATTACATTGCCACGTCAATTGCGCATATGTATGTGCAACTAGTGTCCTGCCAACTAAAACATCAATATGTGTGCAATTAGATTAAATTACAAGCCAACTGAGCATATGTGTGTGCAACTAGTGTCCTGCCAACTAAATATCAATGTGTGCGCAACTAGACTACGTTACATGCCAACTAAACATCAATGTGTGTATAACTAGATTACATTACAAGATATGACAATTCATATGCGACTATGCGGACCCGATTGTGCAACTCTGTGGCCGTGCATGTGCCAACTAGGACTACTATGTGTTTCCAAAAAAAAAAAACTAGGACTACTATGTGTGCAACTACAACTATTGTGGATGCAGCTCCAAAAAACTGGGTTTGAAAAAAATTGCACCATGCAGTATTAAAGTTGCACAAAGCAGTACTGAAATTGCACAATATAGCGTGAAAGTTGGCATCAAAAAAATTCGTCAAAACATACTCATGCGGGATCTAGTTTCAAAGATCTTGTCACAAAGAATTCAACAGTGAAAACGGATCTGAATTCCGATGCGCGGTTTGAAAGATATCGCTTTTTAAAAATTGAGAAAACCAAAATAATTATACGTGAAGCTATTTCTTTCAAATCAGATTAACTAGTATGAACACATTAAATGCTGATAACGACATGTACTAGCAGATAAAAAAACAAGTCATGCATGGCTAGAAAGCCCGACTGCTCATTCTCGTCAATTAGCGCGCGGTCACTTTTTAGATTTTGGATACAAAACCTACATGGGAGACGTGTAGCATTAGTACACTATTTCACACATATGCGTCAAATACGAAATGACCAAGACGGGAGCTCCTATTGGGAGTATAGCTCTTCCCCGGTCCCTGCTAGAACACACGTGCATTGCTACGTGCAATAGTGCATATTAAATAAATCAAACAAATGATTAAAATCCTCTAGGATTTTAAAATTCAATCGTCCCAAATTCAAATCATATGTGGAGGAAAATATCATTGTCTGGACTATCTGTTATGTTATCTTCAACATCCGGGTCCAACACAAAAACCCCACCCTACACGCACCTTTCTCTTCTCCTGTCGACTCCCCTTCCTACTTGGTTTCCCGCCGTAGTGAGACATTTCTCATTGGGACCCTCTCTTTTAAAACAGAGTGACACCCACCCCACCTTCATCGTGTGTTGCAATAAGGACGAAATTTTTCATATTTCAAATATAATAAAATGGGTTGAACTAACCCATACTATTGCCACAAAATAACAAACAACTATAGAGATCATTCTCAAAGATCCATTCAACTTTGTAAAAACACGCAGTAAAATAATTTGTTTTAAGTGTTTCTAATTGTATCGCAATTGGTGTCAATATTTTTCTCCCATTTCGCATATCTCGTATCTATTTTATGTTTGCAACGCCTTCAGTTCAACATGTCAATGTCAATGATGAAACGACGTCATATGTCCCTTGAATTCTGCAACTGGCGAAACAGAAGAAAAAACACATACACACTGACGTGGGAGGCGACTGACAATCGAAACATATTTCCAGACACCAATAAGATCCACCTCCAGCCCACACATCACTCCTTGCTAGGAGGGATACTTGTCGTTCTTCTCTTCCTCGTCCTCCCCTACATCTTCTACTCATAGCCTTTTCGTCAACCCGTTTCGTTGGCACCAACCAGTACCACATCAACATCAGTGCGTTCGTCAGCAACGCCTCATCTTCTTCTTCCTCCTTCCTCACTAGCTTTAGTTATTGTTCCTACTTATTTCCTATAATACTATTTCTTTCTTTTGTCTCTTCATTTTCTGGAACACTACTCTTTTCTTCTCCAACACCATAGACCACATGGTCATTTTAGTTCGTTTTCCTTCTTATTCTTGAAACACTCTTCCTTTCTACTATAGCATAAACCACCTGACTAGTATAGTGTCGTGATGTCATCGACCGCGAATGTTTCGGCAACCACCAGTGTGTGGACATCCTGCAGAGCATGGTCATCATCCATCTTGGTTAACACTTGGTCACCCATGTCACGAACGGATGGTGGTTGTTGTCCATGTTGGCAAGCGGTGCTCGGCCACGTCGCTAAGAGCTTGTTGACCGTCCTTGCCCTGCGAGTGCTTTCAAAATGATTCGACACGATTAAATGTCTGCTTAATTAATTGGACAAATAATTAACTGCATGCCTAATTCTTTGCATGCCTAATTAACTATCACCAAATTATTTAATTATCTGCTTAATTGGAAAAAATCTCTACCTCTAAGTATCAATCTATCTATCTATCTATACCTATACTAATTTTGGACTCCCCAGAAATTACCACATTAATTAGAAATTACTGGCCGTTCATCTACTGGGCCCGAATTATAACGGTGTAGATCCACCCATATAAGCCTTGCAATCAAAGAAAAAACCAACATAACATTTGTTGTAAAAAAGCAATCTAGAGCACCTTTTAAAAAAAACAATCAAAAGAATCTATCGTATCTATCTATCTATCTATCTATCTATACCTACCTATACTAATTAGGCACTTCCTAAAAATTCTCACGTTAATTAGATTTTACGAGCCGTTAATCTGGTGGGCCCAAATTATTACGGTGTAGATTGATTCATTGAACTAAAAAAACTCACATATATCTCTCATCTCTCCCAGAACCCAACGCTCTTAATCTCTCACATCTATCTGAACGAAATAAAGAGTCCACAACAATCGTGGGATGAGATTCAATCTAGATGCAAAACCTGCCCGCATGTTAAAAAAAACTGTCCACGCACTTTTGTAAAAGAAAAAAAAGGATTCAGCTATGTAAAAAAAACTCATTGCGTCATCGAGCGATGCTCTCCCTCCGCCGATTCTCGCCTCTTCTCTCTCGATCCCCCTCCACCGCCGCCTCGCCTCTCCATCTCTCTCTCTCTCTCTCTCTCTCTCCACGATCTATTCTTCTTCATTATCTCTCTCTCCCTAGATGGAAGACAAATCCATCCACAATCTCTTCCTCTCCATTATCTCCCTCGCCCTCACAGGAGAACAAAATCGTAGGATGGATTCCATGTCTTCAAGGAGTTTTTCCTAATGTATTAGATCCATATTTTTTCACACTATTTATTCTAGATTTGTTTTCTTGCAGGTTTAGAGCGGAATCAATTTTTGCCGTCTCCACGAATTGGATCCTGAATCTTCTCACGTATAAATTTTGGATGCTTTATTGAGATCAGGTCGGAGCACACGAACAATGCCCATCATCGCTGCTCAAGATTCTCCCACTCTGCATGAAGTTTGTCTCTGGTCGGTTGCTGTCATTGGGCAGGTTAGCGAATCGTCCTCCCACCCAATATTTTTTAGCAATTATTTGTTCCGCTGGTTAGATGAAACATGTTGCTTACTTATTGCACGAAGAACTGACTTGATCATAGTGTTACTTTCTTTTTTTGAATTAAATCCTTAATTTGATAGCTGCTTCCCTAAATTAGTTTTAGAACAATAAATCAATTGACAGTAGAGTAGCGCATGTACGTGCAAAGTTAGATAGGCAGGTGGATAGATTCCGTCGAAGTCACACGTACGAAGCTAGCTCACATACGTAGAGCCGCCGCCTTGATGCGTGTACGACAGTACGTACAGAGGAACAGGAAAATTTCGACTAGAAACACGCACGCACACAACACAGGAGCACACAGCGAATTGATGGCCACAGGACCATGTGAGTCCTATTTGATTTCTTTCTATTGATCCCACTATCCATTACATATGAGGTGTTATTTACATACATGTATATATATTACTTGGCTTGACTTAATACAAACCTGGCATGCGCATCCATGTAGGATACACATGCATACACGGCGGACGTGGGATTAACTCTAATACCCTAGAGGGTAAACAAGTACTAATCTTCAGAATTTTGTGTCCATAGCGATTAATCTTTTTGTATTCCTTTAATTTGTTATATTCAAGTTCTACATTATTTCTTTTTTGCAGTCTTTGGTTGAAGACAATGGTCTGCGATATACTCGATGCGAAGGATTCCTGGAAAGGTAATTAGGCTTTAGCATGCCATTAACCCTGAAAGCAATGAAATATTTTTTTCTAGCGATTTGTTATACTGTTTTTTCAATCACATTAGTAGAGTACGCAGTTCACATTGTTTACATACTACACGGCAACCAAGAGTTAATCAAAGTTTTGTACTCGGCTTGCGCCTCTAATAATCTCCGCAATTGTGTATTCCTTTCATATGTATTGAAGTTATGTTTTATTTTTTTTCTTTGCTTCGAAAGCAATGGCACCTGATATGCTTGATTCAATTAGCAAGGAAATTGATTAAATAGGAAATTAGGACTTATAGAAGCTATTATGAATTTATAGGCTTCTTTGTCTATCATAATGCATTGTATTTGCTTCATAGCAAGGTAATGAAACATTGGTTAGCAAGATATGGCCATTGGTCTACCAAGCTTCCGTTTACATGGTATCAAATTTTCGGTTACATCTTTGTGGAATTTACATCCATTTGAAGGTGACAACATACTAGTATTTTTTTTCACATGATGAAATTTCACGATATAAAATGTCTAAAAAAATTGGGATAGCCAAACAAAGATGCACATTTTCTAGCATTGATGTTCTTTCGAGCAAAGATGCTAGACGATTTACTTATCTGGTAGAACTATATTTGTTGAAATTATGAATTCATATGGTCTCTCCATATTAACACTGCCTAAAAAAAGAACCATGTAATTTGCACCGTTACATGTGATTTGGGTGCAACAACAATCTGCACCATGTTTTAGGAAGAGTAAAAATATGATTAAGAAATCTGCAATATTATGGATAGATATGGATGATTGTGACATCAATAGAGGACAAACAAATACAGAAAATATGTGCACAGCAATTGGTAGATGCCAATACCTCATGTATAGTTACCAAGATTATTGTGTATAGGATGCTCTATATTGTTCACTATCTACCACATGCCACATTATATAATTATTCTTTTGTGTTAATTAACAAAAAAATGTTTTCGTATAAGCATGTTGCTGACAATAAGATAATTGTGCAGGAAACCAAAAAGACTAGGATGGGAACACATGTTGCATTTTATTCTGATGAAGAATTGGGAATAAGGGCATTCAGGATAGAGATGTGGCAGCATTGATATAATACCGGAAAACAATGCTGATGTTGAGCATTCAGAAATCAGAGGAACCAAGATTATTCGAAGATCAACATAAGTACGAGCACAAGCAAATTCAGGAATTGAATAGGATAAGTATGTAAGCTTTCTTGGTGTATTTTCCTGTTCTTTCATATATAAGTATCATGCCTCAATAATTGCTATAGACATTTAAGTTAGTGACTAATACATTCTTTTTATTGTTTTCCAGTAGAAAACTTCAAAGCAAGCGCTGATTGCTGATGAAGTCATTGTAAACCAGCATAAAAAATTTGGGACAGGGAGCACAAGTTGTGTTATGCATCTTGATGAAGAATCAAAAACTAAGGGATGAAAGGAAACGAATGAATCAAAATTCATGGAATAAAGAACAGTGATGAAGAAGACCGCAAATCAAAGACTGGAAGGTTCTCAAAGTCATAAAGATTCCAAACTGAGGACATTGTGTAATGGGGTTGATAAACAATCGGCGACCTGAGACATTCCAAAACATGGTGCATCAAGGACTAAAAAACAAGTAGCGCATTGATAAATATTTAGTGACATTTAGGATTTTTCAAAAATGTACATGCACATCAGATTTGTACTAAATGTACATGCACATCAGTTTTTTATTACAAAAATGCCAATTAATCTGTAGTAGATGTTTGGGTTATATCTAAATGTCTAAAACAATTAAATATTGATCGCCCCTATTGCTCACTAGCCATGGTCAACATGTGTCAAACTTAGTGGAACAAATCAAAACAACAAGATCTAACTATTACAACAAAACCAGGAATTAAGCATATACCCGTTAATCTACCTAGATTATATAATGACATTGAAATATAATACAGTAATATATCAGGTGACCAAACATTCCAAATGTGAAAATAAAACAAATACACAGGAAAAGGTTGCTACCTAAGTAAACCAAGCTCCCAGCTTGCGATACTAGAACCTAATGGTAGTCATCTAACATCATTAGAGCAGAAACAAAGGAAGCTATATCGGAAAGAAAGAAATATTCCATCTGACATTTTCAATAGGCATAATTACTTGTCTGTCTAATCAATTATTTGCATTAATGACTCAGTTTCCAAATTGATACGGTGTGAAAAATTATATTTAAATGGGCCTAATTAGTTGCATATGTAATTAAGTATCTAAGCAAGCCCTTCTGATGCACACACCCTTCTGGCACGGGCTCAGCTCATTTACCTTTTTTTTCTTTACCTTGAGAAAATGGGGAATGTGAGACCCGAAGCCTAAACTATGAGATTCAATACAAAACGCGATAACCAACGGGGAGACCTCACTTGTTGTGTCTAGGCACTTCTTTCTTAATGTAATCCTAAACCTTACAAAAAACTTCTATTTTTTCTTTGTTTTTTTCTTTTTTCTCTTTCTATCTTTTTCTTTTCAATATGCGCGAAGTTTTTTTAATTCATGAAAAAAAATCAAAATCATGAACTTTTTTGTCGAAACACATAATCTTTTTTCAAATTTGTAAACTTGTTTTTAAATCCTTGAATTGTTTTTTCAAATACATTAATCTTTTGTTCAAAATCAGTGAACTTCCTACCAAATTCGTGATTTTTTTAAAAACATCAAGAATTTTTTTCCGATATCATGAATTTTTTCCCAAAATCAATGAACTTTTCTCGAATTTGTGAACTTTTTTCCCAAAACCGATAAACATTGTTTTAAAATTGCATGAAATTTTATCCCAAGATCGATGAATTTTTGGAAACCAACGAGCCTTATTTCAAATTAATGATTTTTTTTCAGCGAACATTTATTAAAAAAACTACAAAATATTTACATATTCGTGATTTTTCTTTGAAAATTACGAAGTTTCTTTGAATTCGGTGAAAAAAATTGTTCTTTGTGAATTTTTTATACCTTTTATAAACATGATTTTCTCTTTTTTTTTAGACAACCTCGCGAAGCTTTTTATTATGCGTCACAATGTTTATAGGGACGAAAGAAAGGTCATCCGGATTGTCTAACCACACACGGCGGCCAATCCCAAGTGAAAAAGCATGCTTCGCTAAGTTGTGAGCCTCGAAATTCGAGCTCCTAAATTCGTGATTGAAAGAACACAAAGTAAAAGTTTTAGAGTGGTCTCTAATCTCACGAATAACAGCACCATAAGTAGTTGCGCTGCCCTTGTTGATATCCTCGATAACCACCTTACAATCGGAAGATACAAAAATCCTGCCCTCATAAAGATCTTCAGCCAATGCTAGCGACTCCCGGACTACAATTGCCTCCAGAGTTGTAGGGTCCTTAATTCCCGTTAGAGTAAAAACGGATGCACCCAAAAACAAGCCCTGATGATCTCTGCAAACTGCTGCAACTGCTCCTGCAGCATGTCTTCTGTTAATCGCCGCATCTACATTGATCTTAAAGAAGACATGCTTTTTCTCAAAACGAAGACGGTGAACGGTCAATCGGTCAACAGTGGGCCGTTCAACTGCCGCCGGTTAATCGTGACACAGCGAACCAGGATAACCGGCAAGCCCTCGAACAATGTGATTCGCTTGGCCGGCCCATGAGTGCGCCGGTTACTCTCCTTGGTGCTTAAGGCGCTAGGGTGGAGCTCTCCCGCAGTGAGATGGGCAACCCCCTCGCCTCAAGAGCTTTCTTAACGGGCGTCGTATCACGTGAATCCAGCATCCATCATGCGTCCATGTGTCCGCTTCTTTTCAATCATCCGATGTAAATCGTGTGTGTCTCCTCGTCTGAATGTATTTTTACACTAAACCGCCTGCCCCCGGATTTCTTATTTGCATAAGTGCCCCCTGAACAATGAAGAACATCACAACCTCAATATGTTCCTAATCCCTTCCGCCCATGTTGCTCTCCCAATGGCCCCGTCGATCTGGCTCTCCCTGTCCAGGCGCCGGCCGGCCGGCGAACCATGTTTGCACTCGTACAGCACGCCGAAGGTCTCCGCCGCCGAGTCAACCACCCTCCCCAACCTCCGGAGTCGTCCACCTCGTCGTCGGCCCAGCCGCCGACACCAAAGACGGCCGTAACCTCTGCACTCCACACTCGTCCAGCATGTCGGCGGTCCCCACCGTCGAGGCAACTGCCTGCCCCAACCTCTGCAGTTATCCACATCGTCGCCGGCCCAGCCACCGAGGCCACTGACGGCCGTAACGTCTGCACCTTCTACTGACACGCTGCAGACTAGCGTGGGCAGCGAGTACAGAGTGTACTGCGACTTGCTGCAGACTCCCTTGGAGAGCAAAATGACAACCAAGTCTGTGCATGCCTGTACTACTTGCACACTGAGCTTCTTAATGCCTGTACTACTTGTTCTTGTTCGATGTATGCATGTAGTACTTGCAAATGAGCTTCTGAATGTGGATTGTGATCTTGTAGAATGCAAACTATTGTTGGGTGTACAGCTTCAGAGTTGTGATCTTGTACAACTTCAGAGTTGTAAATGGAAATTGAAGAAACACACATCTATTTCTTATTACCTGTTCCTATTGGCATTTGAGGTGTCCCTTACATACTGCATGATGCAATATAACTCAAATGATGGTAGTCCGATGTATCTTCAAAATTTCTGGACATGATGCAGGCTAACAGTAGCAAGCAGACCAAATGAATCCATGGATAAAACAGCCTGTTGCTGCTCCTTGGAAACCTAGTGCCTCAGTCTCCACTCAAATTTTCTTGAACAATACATAAATAAGAACAAGTTCCGAAAGCACCAGACACAACTGAAACACAAAGCATGTTCTGACCACTACATAGATTGAATTAAACACACATCCAATGTGACAGAAATAAGACAAAAGCTGGAGAATAAAAATAACTTCTCATCCATTACATAGATTGAAAAATTCTGTAAAACTAACAAAATGGAATTAATAAGCCATGTGTCTTTTACGGAGTTGCGGCTATCATGATTGACCATTTGGAAGCATGTCTTGCACATTCGTGGTTTCTTTTCCTTGACCTTTTTTGCTTGGACAATTGCGACTGTCATGAAAACCTATTTGGTTGCATGTCTTGCACAAGCGTGCAACCTTGGCCTTGGCTTCTTTGTTCCTCTCCTTTTGTACTAAATCCTTTCCTGCTCATTGCATTTGCCAGCTATTTGTTGATCCCATTGCTGCACCCACATGTACATGATAAGCCTTGTAAATTAACCGGATAAAATGACACAATATTGGCATAGATAGTACATCCCAATCTGTATTCAGCCAACAATGCTAATGGAAAGGACTGAAGCCAACAATGCTAATGATGCTCCTGTAACTTGGTATACTCCATGCAACACGGCAACAAGTCATAAAAAATAACAGAGAGACATTTTCATAAAAGACTTATTTTTCATCCATTACAACGTACACAAATCAATTAGAGTTCTTTCTTATTTGTTACCTGACGCTCCATGTGTCGTACTTAAATTCAGTTCATTGTCTGCAGTTGTAGAGGTTTTTGTGGCCACAGCAGTGCAAGTGAGATGGTCTTCCTGATGGGTACATGTTGAGGAAAATTCAGGGTCCCCACATGATGAATTAGGGAGGAACGAGGGCAAGCAGGTTCTAGCCATCGAAGTTGATGCAGATTCATTGTCCATGACAGCAGAAATCGCCATGGTTGTTGGTTGTGCTATATCTAGCAAGGAGGACTTGTCCACCATGCTGATCGGGAGTTGGCCATGCTGATCGGGAGTTGGGAGATGGATTCCTTCATGGTCGTCGTGGTGATTACCCGTGGCCGTGATTGATCAGGCAGATGCATGCCGCCGTGGCCGTCATTGGGATACAGGTCGAGGGCTTACTCTTAGATTGGGAAACGATTGGGGAGTGGTGAACTGGGAGAGCTGCCCTCGCTGGGGTTTATTTTGCAAAATTGACAGGGCAAACTTGGCTGGAGGCGGGCGTGTTTGTGCAAAAATAGGCCGAACTAACAGCAGGCACAAGATCTTGATCTAACGATTGGCGACGAGGGGATGCATGGATGCCGGGTTCACGTGATATGGTATCTTAACGGGGCAGCTAAGCATGGACGAGCGTTGATTATTTTTCCTTTTATTTACATTTCTCAAAAGTATAGAAACTATGTTTGAATTTTAAAAAAGTACATCGTGCATTCAAAGAAATGTCGATTTCACTCTAAAACAAATGTTCACTCAACCTTTAAACAAAGTGTGTGCGACTTGAAAATTGTTTGTGACATTAAAAAAATATTCACGTATTTCAAAAAAGTTTGAGGCTTTTAAGAACAAAAGATTTATACAATGTAAAAGAAAATTTCACTCACGTGTTAAATTTTTATTGGTACCATTAATAAATTGACATTTTTCAAATGTTTATAACATGTAAAAACATGTTTTCGTAAGTTCAAAAAAATGTTTCATACCATTCAAAAAATATATGTGACATTAATAAAATGTTCACATGTTTCAAATAATTGTATGTGACATTTAAAAGAAAAACATTATAAGACTAAAAAACGTTATACAACGTAAAAACAATGTTTGTGTCATATAACAAAATGTTCCCCACCATTAAAAAAAACATGACATTTCCAAAAAATTATTCAAGCATCTCAATGTTAATACATTGAAAACCAATGTCCGTGTAACATCAAAAAAAGTTTCATGCCAATTATAAAAATGGTCAACGTGTATTTCAAAATGTTTAATATTTATTCAACCAAATGTTCCAAACATGATTTTGAAACCAATAATAAATCAAGTATTATGAAAAATGGTCAGTTTATATCAAAATATGTTACGCATCTATAAAAAAATGTTCAACATTAAATTGTTTTACATTTATTTGAAATAATAAAATAAAAAAGTAACAAAAAAGGAGAAAACCGACGAACAAACACAGAAACCAGCACATTAAAAAGGAAAAATAAGCCTAAGCACTGTAAACAAACTAAAACAACCGCAAACTGCAAAAAAAATGAAAATCACCATAGAAAGCATGTAGAAAAAATAAAGGGAAAAAAACAAAAGCTAGTAATAGAAGCCTTCCTGAAAATTGCTCCCCAGGACCCGTATTGTGCTGGCCATCTTGTTAAGCTCTACTTCAGTGGTGCGGCTACATCGCCTGACGAAAGCTGGAGCAACCGCTCATGTCAGGGCGTCGCAAATGAGCCAACCAAGATAGGTTCCGGACATGTTCGTCTTTGTCCTGTTTTTACCTTCATTCTTTTTCTATTTATTATTATTATTTTCGAAAGTATTGTAAAACACATATATTTAGAAACATAAAACAAGTAAACATAAATAGTAAATTTGAAAAAATCTTCACAATGTAAAACAAATGGAGCTTAATTTAGAAAGAAAAAGTTTATAGCATATTAGAATAATGTTTGTGACATTTTAAATATGTTCACATGTTTCCAAAAATATGTGATATTATAAAAAAAATCATATATTTCAAAACATTTAATGTATATAAAATAAAGGTGTCAAATGCATATAAAATATGTTGAAAGCAAACAGATGTATTTGGAAAATGTTATAACTACATCAAAAACATGTTTTAGATGTATATGAAAAATGTACAATGTTTATGAAAAAGTAGAAATCATACATGTATATGAAATAATTGTTAATCATGCTATTTAAAAATGCTAACCATGTATTAAATTTTTTTGATCATATATTAATACATATTAAAGAATTATAAAAACTGTTGATGATGTGTGGAGCATTTGTTAATGGCAATAAATATTTTCTTATATACAATGTACATTTTTGTACACTTCAGAAACATTTTCATATGCATTTTTAACATTTTTATAATACTAATTTAAATTTTTGAATATATGGTTTTTGATATCTGTTTTTCATTAATGCAATTTCTACATTTTTAGTATACAATATCACATTTTTATATACACTTTTAACATTTTTTTGAAAACATGGTCAACATTTTTTCATATGAACAAAAGAAAATAAGGAAACCACTCTTGCAAAAAGCACGGAAGACAGTAAAACCGAGAAAGAATGAAAAAAATAAAACTAATAAAAAATACAAAAAGAAACCGAAGAAAAAGTAAATAAAAAGGTGAAAACCAGGAAAAAATGATGAAAATCCAATAAAGAAACAAAGTAAACCGGTGAAAATCAAAGAAAAAACCTGATAAAAACTGAAGAAAAGCCAGGGCAAAAAAGGAAACGTAAATAAAAGGAAACAAGAAAACCGAGAAAGAAAGAAAAGAACTGAAGTATAATGAAGAAAGAAACCCAAAGAAAACTGGAAAAGGAATTTAAAAAATAGTGGAAATTACAAAATAATACGAAAAAGGAAAGAAAGGGGGAAAATGAAACAAACAGCGATAAAAACGAACCAAGGAACGAAGACGTTATACTTGGCTGGCCCATTCGCGCAGCGCTTCATAAAATTTCGGGCGAGGGGAGTTATCATCATGATTTAAGCGAGATATAGCTCCCGAGCTATTTGAGTCAGCGCATTCTTGTGTCTCGCTGGTAGCAAGACCTAAGGAACCCTCGTTCAAGGGGCATTGCGATAGCGTCGTTTCATTTCTCTTTTTTTCACATTTACCGATTACGTTTTTTGCTTTCTTTACCTTTGTTTATACTATATAATATTCTCAATAAAAATATTACAAAAAACACTGTAATTTTTTTTTATAAATATTGATCAAGCATTTGAAAAAATTTAAATGCATATAAAGAGATGTTTATCATGTATACAAAAAACATTGTGTAGCAAAATTTTGATCATGTATTTAAAAACTATTAATCAAGGCGTTTCAAAAAATGTCGAGCAAATATTTTCAAATGTTAATCAAGCATTTGAAATATGTTAAATGTGTACAGAAAAACTGGTGATCATGTATTAAAAAATGATGGATTTTTTTCTCATGTATAGAAAAATGTTAATCAAGCCTTTTAAAAAATGTTGAATAACTATTTAAAAATTTTAATCAAACATTTAAAAAATCTTAAATTTTATGTAAAAAATTTAAAATGTACTGAAAAATGATGAAAAAATATCATCATGTATATAAAAATGTTAATCAAGAATTTAGAAAAAATGTTGAACACGTATTTGAAAAATGTTAATCAAGCAATGGGAAAATATTAAATGTGTATAGAAAAATGTTGACCACGTACTAGAAACATATTAATATTTTTTGAAAAATATTAATCAAGCATTTATAAATTTTATGATATATATATATATTTATAGACTATATATTCAAAAAATGTTAATATTGTTTTAAAAATATTAAAAGAAACAATGTGCATAGAAAAAATACATGAAACTTGTATTTGAAAATTTTTAAATATGTATTGGAAAAATGTATTAGATATATACCTAGAATGTGTATACAAAAACAGTGAAAGCCCGTTAGAAAAGTAAAAACCCAAGAAAGGAAATAATTAAGTCCAAAGAAAAATGAAGACAAAAATAAAGAAAAACGGAGAAACCCTGTAGCGATCAGACCTCAAACAGTCTGATCTCTATGCTCCGGTGTCATTCCTGGATCAGTAATGCTGACACCACACAGTACTCGGAGGATTTATAGCAGAGTAGCAATCACACACTTATTACATCGAGTGTCTCAAAAGAGAACTTATTACAATAAGTATGGCTTAAGGCCATCTAGTAACGATAACAGCGGAAGGCTTGGAAGATAAGTGAGTCCATCAACTCCAACGGCATCACTGAGTATAGAACCACGACCTAAAAACTCCTTAATCGTCGTCTGAAAAGTCTGCAACATTAACGTTGCAGCCCGAAAACGGGTCAGCACATGGAATATGATGGCAAGGTAACACATAGAGAATAATGGAATGCAACAGCTATACTATATGCATATTTGGCTGGTGGAAAGCTCTATGGTTACTGTTTTTGCGTAAAGCCAATTTTTCCCTACTTCAAAGGAATAAATTTAATTACTATCATGGTGGTTGTGAAACATTGAGAATGGTTGACAGCATCCTCAATCCCAATTAAGTAACATCATTAAAACCCATCAAAATTAATTTAGAGTAACATGTTGAGATTCACATGATAATCCAGGTACTAGATACTCAAGATTGTCCATAACCGGGGACACGGCTAACCATGATTAGTTTATTACACTCTGCAGAGGTTTGCGCACTTTTCCCCACAAGACTCGATCGCCTCCGTTTGGTTTCTCGCACTGCAGGGTGTTTGAGAAGACGGATGACCGAGACACAGTCTTTCAGAAGCGCTAGCACCTTACGACGGGTAGACTGGTACACCTACTTTCCCCTACATCTGCTAGTCTACCACTTTAAGAGTTCGCACAACTTAGTCAACTATGCCAGAGCCCATATTGGCTTGTGGCTGCACACGGAAATTTCTAGTATGAATAATCCCATGATCCCTTTGGGCCTGGGTGGCGGTCCAAGAAAACAGGCAAGTCCTGGTAACCCCAGGTGCCTCAATCCACCCAGATATGTGTTAGGTTGCCACCTTAGATAAACCATTAATTAACAATCTCACATCTGTCATGAATATCACTCACCAAATCCACGTCTACTAGCATAGCATAGCATAATAAGCACACGTAGAAGTAACTCCCAAAGGTTTGATAATTAAACGGGTAATAGGTACTACCTCATCTACTTCCCATCCCACAATTTAATTAGATCCTAATCATGCAATGTGTGAGGATTGATCTAATGCAATAAAACTGGGTTGTAGAAAAGGGTATGATCAAAGTGTTACTTGCCTTGCTGATGATCCGCGTAACCTAGAGATTCAACGTAACAGGCGGCGCACTCCGGGTATTCTATCGCAGACAAACAACAAGCATACAATAAGTACTCATCTAATGCACAGGTAAAACTCAAATAGAAGATCTAACCAGAAAGTTCAACTTAAAAACCCTGGTTGGCAAAAGAATCAAATCGAACGAAACAAAAGAAATCAAACGGCGAAAGAAAACAACTTCGTTATAATAATCTGGATCTAGGGCAAATTTTACAGTAGAAAAAACTTGTTTAAATTGATTATTCGGAAGAGGGTTTTGAGACGAAACTCCAGGCGCTTGAATCGCCTGATTCCGATAAACGAGCGAAAAGTTATACTAAAACGAAAATCGGATCAGAAATCGCGATCAGAAAATAACTGCGGAAAATCCGACGAAAAAGACAAACGACGAACAGAACTTTTTTAAAAAAAAACTGCACGGAAAACGAGGCGGCGGCGAACCTCGAAAAGCGCGCAACTCCGGCGGGCGGCGGCGGGCGGCGGCGGCTGCTAAGGCGGCGGCGGATTAGGGTTAGGT
Source organism: Triticum urartu (assembly GCF_003073215.2). NCBI lineage: Eukaryota > Viridiplantae > Streptophyta > Magnoliopsida > Poales > Poaceae > Triticum > Triticum urartu. The sequence goes on from NC_053028.1 coordinate 672,606,895, forward strand.
CAGGCGGCGGCGGCTGGGCTGGCTCTCTCGGCCCGGGCCTCGGGCGCTATTTAAAGGCACCCCGGGCGGAGGTTTCCCGGCCGGGTACGGCCCGGAGTCGGTTCGCGTTTTTTTTTTAAATCCGCTCGGAAGAAAAATAAAAAGAAATACTAAACGGACTCCAAAAATCACGAAATAAATTTTGCCGGGTTTCTAAAATCAAGCCCGATAAAGTGAACATTTATCTGGGCCCAAACTACAACTTTGAAAAACGCGCATTTTTCCTAAATTCAAATAAAAATACCGAAAAACTCCAAAATAAATCTTATTTGATTTTTTTATTAAATCTTCAATATTTCTATATTTTGGGGAAGTCATTTTATTCCCTCTCTCATATTTTTGTAATAGAAATAATTGATGATAAAATAAATAAAATCAAATGATCCTGTTTACATAATTTGAAAAAAACTCAAATATGTAAATAACGAAATCCCCAACTCTCTCCGTGGGTCCTTGAGTTGCTTAAGATTTTCTAGGATCAAAACCAAAAGCAAAATAAAATATGATATGCATGATGACCTAATGTATAACATTCCAAATTGAAAATTTGGGATGTTACAAACCCAATAAAAACAAATGAAAACAAAACAAAGAAAATGAAAAACTGAAGAAACCAATGCAAAAAGAATAGAAACAGTAAAATCAATAAAGATGCAAAGAAACCAATGATAAATGACAAAGAAAGAAACAAAACCAAAAACAAAGAAAAGAAGAAAATAATGAAAACAGAAAGAAAGAAAGTAAGCCTATGAAAAAATATAGAAACCAGTAAAATATAGAAAGAATCAGAAAAAAGGTGAAAAAGTAAACGAAAAACAAAAAAAAGGACCCGGGAACAACTAGTGGAATACCAGGCTCCTTTCCCTCAAAACGTTCGCACCATCAAACTTTCCACAAACATTGTAGTGTCCCACTAGCTAGCAGGCGATACTCTGTATGCAGGCGACTTGGGTTCGATCGCTGGATCTCCCACGTATTTCTCTATTCCGCCAGAGACCTACTGGGCCGGACCGTGACAGAGGGCGCTTCAAGCGAGATATAGCTCTCGCGATTTGAGTGGTGTGCATAGTAGACGAATTGTATCCATCGCTCGCATAATGGCCAGGCCCACTTTAGTGTTGCTGTGTGAAGCACTCCTCTTCTGCGATTTTCTTTCCCTTTGTTGTTTGGTTCTTACATTTTTTGGTCAGCTTTTCCTCACTAGAACACCTGACTCCTAGATTTTTGGACAGATTTAAAGTACATATATTCCCTCCATTATGCGATTTTCTTTCCCTTCGTTGTTTGGTTCTTATGGTTTTTAGTCAGGAGCTAGTGGTGTAGTTCTACATGATGTCCATGGCGATTTCATCGTTGCAGCATCCTGGTTCTTCCCGCATATCCGCGATGTTGATGTTGCTAAACTATGAGCAATCAGAAATGGTATGTTCCTTCTGCCAAACATGGGTTGCAATTCGGCAGAGGTGGAATCAGATAGCTCGTTTGTAGTTGAATCAGTTAATTTGATGGATAAATATTTGGGACCTGATGCCGCGATTTGAGTGGTGTGCATAGTAGACGAATTGTATCCATCGCTCGCATAATGGCCAGGCCCACTTTAGTGTTGCTGTGTGAAGCACTCCTCTTCTGCGATTTTCTTTCCCTTTGTTGTTTGGTTCTTACGTTTTTTAGTCAGCTTTTCCTCACTAGAACACCTGACTCCTAGATTTTTGGACAGATTTAAAGTACATATATTCCCTCCATTATGCGATTTTCTTTCCCTTCGTTGTTTTGGTTCTTATGGTTTTTAGTCAGGAGCTAGTGGTGTAGTTCTACATGATGTCCATGGCGATTTCATCGTTGCAGCATCCTGGTTCTTCCCGCATGTCCGCGATGTTGATGTTGCTAAACTATGAGCAATCAGAAATGGTATGTTCCTTCTGCCAAACATGGGTTGCAATTCGGCAGAGGTGGAATCAGATAGCTCGTTTGTAGTTGAATCAGTTAATTTGATGGATAAATATTTGGGACCTGATGCCGCGATTTGAGTGGTGTGCATAGTAGACGAATTGTATCCATCGCTCGCATAATGGCCAGGCCCACTTTAGTGTTGCTGTGTGAAGCACTCCTCTTCTGCGATTTTCTTTCCCTTTGTTGTTTGGTTCTTACGTTTTTTAGTCAGCTTTTCCTCACTAGAACACCTGACTCCTAGATTTTTGGACAGATTTAAAGTACATATATTCCCTCCATTATGCGATTTTCTTTCCCTTCGTTGTTTGGTTCTTATGGTTTTTAGTCAGGAGCTAGTGGTGTAGTTCTACATGATGTCCATGGCGATTTCATCGTTGCAGCATCCTGGTTCTTCCCGCATGTCCGCGATGTTGATGTTGCTAAACTATGAGCAATCAGAAATGGTATGTTCCTTCTGCCAAACATGGGTTGCAATTCGGCAGAGGTGGAATCAGATAGCTCGTTTGTAGTTGAATCAGTTAATTTGATGGATAAATATTTGGGACCTGATGCCGCCGTTGTTGTGAATGTAAGCAGCTATCTCTGGATTTCTCAAAGTTATCTCTCAAACATTGTTTCAGAGAAGTGAATCAAGTGGCTGACAAGTTAGCAAGACACTCCTTTACTAGATCTCCGGGTTCTTGGGATGCTATTATCCCTGATTTTATTTCTCGTTTCCTTGTAAACGACATGACTATTATATGAGAAATAAAGTTTAGTTGCTGTCAAAAAAAAGAATGAAGGATATACCTTACTGATATGGTGGTAGAAATTCGATTTGGATCCCATGGCAAGACGCTTATATAATTGCCTGGAGGCTGCAACAGAAGGAGAACCTCAAAACCCAAGGCAACATCACTATAGATCGAAGCGCTCTACATTGACATTTGCAGCGAGATATGCATGTCGATTCTGGGAGTTTAGACCGCTAGGATTAGAACCTATTAGCTACCATCATACTCTTGTACTCTTGCTATGAGATAATAAGAGATCCACAAAAGTAATGTTATTACCCACCTTGAGACCTGAACCAGGGAAAATGGTGTGTCCCGACTTCAACTCAGCGGCGAGTTTAGTGACGAGATCCTTGTGTCGCCTGTGAACCTTTGAAATCCACTACTTATACCCTAGTATACATGGTACATGAATTTCTTGCACTGGAGCATTATCAAGGATGATGCCTCCTCCATACTTCGCCGGGCGACAACTCCTAATCTTCATCATCTCCTTTCCTCAAAGGGTGTCCACACCTCCTTCACTCACGACAAGAACGGAGATGGTGAGCGGTCCATGAGGTAATTGTGAAGCGATGGCTACAAACCTCGCTGGCGTTGGCTTGAGGATGTAATCCGAGATATATTTGTGTTTCGTACCCTCTCCCTCTGCTACAACATAGGTTGTTGTCCGAACGCCCCTATCGTATTCATGTACATGTGTCTAACTTGCATATTTCATTTAGTTTCCTTTGGTTACCCGGTTACCCCGCCATCCTCCAACCCATGTGAGTGAGCAACTAAAATAGACGTGCACTATATCTGTAAAAACATTGTGAAAAGCTTGAATGTGTGCTTGTAAACGTGAGTATCAGACATTCATAATTTGAATTATGATGAGAGCCAGCTAGTGGATGGATTGTTATATGAGGGTGGTTATACCTCCCACCATGAATAAATCCCAAGTTTGATGCTCTAGTATCTTAGTAACACGAATTACTATCGTTTAGTATGAGGCAACATTCTTACCGATAGTGAGACATGTGTTGAGTTTTTCCAATCTTGAAACTTTTTTTCCGAGAACATGGGGAGCTTTATTGCTTTAATAACATCCAGTTACAAGCTGCCCTTAGGCAGCTAATAAGAAAAGAAGGGCACTCCGCTAGCCAACAGTCTGACACCGATATGGTGCAGGCCTGCTTAGCACGGAGATCAGCCAAACAATTACCATCCCTCGGGATATGCCTAATAGAAAAAGAGATAAAACTAGTCAACTTCTCCGCAATTTCATCTAAAATAGACGCAACAATTGAGCGAGAATTGTTGCGCGACAACCAGAGGTTCAGCACCTCTAAGCAATCCACCTCCAACACTACGTGTGAAAAACCACGAAGTGGGGCAAAGATAACACCCTCCCTGAGTGCCAATGCTTCAGCGATTAATGGGTCAGTTACTCCAGGAAAGGGTTTACTCAAAGCTCCCAGAAAGGATAGATGAGATCGAGCTACACCACCTCCTCCAGCACAATGAGCGTCGTTGTTTGTCGCCCCATCCGTGTTGATCTTCACCCAGCCAAGTCTTCGGTAGGCTGGATGAGTGCAAACGTGTGTGTGGTAATGGTGGTGGTGGTGGTGGTGTGTGTATACTTGTACGGTGTTTTCAGGAAAAAAAAACTGATGGGTATACTATTCGATCTAATTAGGAATTTTAATTAAAACATTGCAGTCCATGGTTGGTTATTGATGATCTTTTGGTTATTGATGATCTTTTGTTGTTTATTCTAGACGGAAGGGGTGTTTTGGCTCCCGGGAGCATTTGCTCCTGAATGAACAGTACCGCAAAAAAAGTGGTAAACCATTTTCAAATAATTCTGTTTTTTTGTGGATGTTCGTGTTAGTATCACAAGCATGCTTGACAATTTTCATGTGAAACGAATCAGCAGTGTTTCATCAGTGAAAAAAAAATCTAGTGTTCAAATTTGGTTTTTTTTTTGCACAGGCCAAAATGTCTAATCTTTTCCCGAAAAATAAGGGCCACACGTGTGGCACGAAGCAAGCACAACGCCGCTCAACATCATCCAAACAACCGGGTTGCCGTTGCAGCATCACCGCAGCAGTCGAAGAAGCCGCCGCGACCATCAATGCACGCCGTTGCAACATCATTGAAGCAGCTGGGTTGCCGTCGTAGCATCGCTGCAGTTGTCGAAGCACCCGCCGCGGGCATCAAAGCAGGCCACACAACATCATCGAAACAACTGGATTGCCATAGTAGCATCACTGCAGCTGTCGAAGAAGCCGCCGCGGCCATCAAAGCACGCCGTCTCAACATCATTGAAGCAGCCAGGTTGTCGTAGTCGCGGGTTCAGCTCCTCTGCAGTTGAACTATCACTGTACGGGTACTGTAGTTTTAATATCTACCATCCATTATAATCTGATGGTTCTCCTTCCTCCTCCTTAATCCTGTTAATCAATGGAAAGAAAAACCTATTAGTCCGTGGGCTGCACTGCTTCGTCCCCGTCGTCGCCGTCGGAGGCCTGATGTGGCCAGTAGTTCTTGGGGCACCAGCCGTGGAGGGCATGGCAGCGGTCGATTGAGTCGTTCAAGGTGGCCCATGCGTGCTTGTCTCATCATCCGGCCGATACCTTCCTTCCTCCATGTCCAGGTCACTCGTGCTGCTCCGGAACATTGCCGTCGTCGTGTTTCCATGTCCAGGTCGACGGGAGGAGCCTCTGGGTCGGCCTGCTGCTCGTGGCGCTGGCTGTCGCAGACTCCTTCTCCATGGCTCAAAAAAGCAAGCCTCCGTCCTTGACCAGCATGTAAATTTGAGAATAGTTTCATACTTAAACCATACTTGAACCATACTCGTACATGTATCTCTCAAAACCATACTTGAACCATACCCATTTAATGTCATTTTCAGTCCAACCAAAACTAAACCGTCTATTTTTTCCACCCAAACCAATTTAAACCCAATACATAATCGTGGGTTTAAACCCAATACATAACTATGGGTTTGCTTAAATGTATATATGATTGCACAAATCGACGTGTTAAGAAGCAAATGATATAGAAAAGGCATAAGTGCATCTACAATAGTTTGGGAACAAAGTTATCGTTGAGATACGGTCAACACACAGCAAGAGTCAAAAAGACAATGCCCACGACTGAAAAGCTCACTGACAAGTGTATTAAAACCAATTGCTTAGGTAAAACACAAGCAAACACATTCCATTTGCATGCGTGGTGTTTTTCCATAATACAGAATTACGTAGTGCATCGCAGCATGTACGCGGATCAAAAATACTCAATGTCGATGCGTCCTTACTTATTGCACACAACCAATGTCCAGAAACCGGTTTGGACCCATAGTTTATAGCCGTTAATAACTGAATTGTTTAAGCCCATAACCAACTATACCCAAATTGGTTTCTTCACATACCCAAACCAAAACCAAACTAAAAAAGATTTAGCCCAATAAAACCTGAACCAATCAAACCCAAAATAAGAACCGAACCGTTTCACCCAGTTTTTTAATAACCATTCTCAGGTTTACCAGCAGGAGGGCAACGTTACACTAGTGGTGCGCCCGTTCTTGCTATCCACCGGCGCTCACCGACCACCGACCGAATCAAAGAACTCGACCGTCGTGTACTCGACGGGTTAGCTAGTTATGTAGTACATCCTCCTATGAGTTTCTAGGGGTAAACATATGCCTGCAGTTGCCTACACGCTGCACATACAGATACAGTCAGGCATTCGGATCTCTATGATGTTGCATCAACTTTGCACTTAGTCATTACGGCGTAATAATTAGAACAACTAGCTGCTGCACCAGGCGGCGAGAGCTCCATGAGGCATCTGCTGCTCGCTGTTGAAAAGTAAGCAGCACCGGATGCTGTAGCCACCAGCTCTCGCGTGGATGAAGGCGGGCTTGGCGGCCGGCGGGAACGGCACCTGCGTGCCCGACAAGTTGATCGAGGAGGTGGAGGTCGGAGGCGGCGTCGGCGGAAGGAAGAAGACGATGCTTGACAGGGACGGATGAGAAGAAATGAGAGCCTTTCGATGAGATTAAACAGTGGATTGTGCAAGTAACTGTACCGGTGCAGTAATAACATGACTGTAGAGGAGCCGAACCCCGCAGTCACACCGCTGTGGCTGTCGAAGCACCCGCCACGGGTCGTCGAAGGACATCGTCGCAACATCTTTGAAGCGGTCCGGCTTTCATTTCCCAGCACGCGGTAGTATCGGAGCTGCCCTCAAACTACAGCCGCAACACTTGGACCATCCCTCACGACATCATCGTAGTGTCTTTGCAGCGCGTCTGCCGCTCTACCCTCGTATGCAGCAGCCACTCCGCCGCTCGTGTCGCTGACTTGCTTTTTAATTTTAAGGCAATGGATGACTTGCTGATACTTGAAGAGCATAGATCAGCTAGGGTATGTGGAGTTGTGGAGTCGCTGCACGTGATATTAGCTAAACCAGACGTGTGAGGGCATCTCCAGCTGTTGGCTCCTCCAGGACGTATAAAAATCGCCTCCCGGAGACGAGCCGGTGATACAATCGGCGCTGGGGGCGGTTTTGCGCCCAGTCGTCGCCCCCAGCTCGCCCCCAGGCGCCGAAATTGGCCCACTTTGCAGCCCAATTTCGACGAATAAACAGCCCATATGGGCAAGAATAGGCCCATATTCGGCGTGGTTTCACCGTGTCTCGGCGTTCAATTATCAACACAATTATTTCTTATCACATATTTCATCACAGAAAAATCAAATATTTCAACAAAATAGTACAACAACAAATAGTTCAATACAAATTATATAGTTCAACAAATAAAAACTCGTATTTCATCACACGGCGTTCCCCTTGAGCCTCCATAGGTGCTCAATCAGATCTTTCTGCAGTTGATGATGCACCTGTGGGTCTCGGATCTCCTGACGCATACTGAGATAGGCAGTCCAAGTTGCCGGTAGCTGGTGATCAACTTCGGCTAGAGGACCCTGCCTGTAGTATGGTTCAGTGTCAAACACTGGGTCTTCTTCCTCGCTCTCGATGATCATGTTGTGCAAGATGACACAGCAAGTCATAATCTCCCACATTTGATCTTTGGACCAGGTCTGAGCGGGGTACCGAACAACAGCAAATCGAGATTGGAGCACACCAAATGCCCGCTCGACATCCTTCCTGCAAGCCTCCTGAAGCTTCGCAAATCAGGCGGTCTTGCCTCCTGCCACAGGGTTTGAGATCGTCTTCACAAATGTCGATCATCTCGGATAGATGCCGTCAGCTAGATAGTACCCTTTGTTGTATTGGTGCCCATTGATCTCGAAGTTCACCGGAGGAGAATGGCCCTCAACGAGCTTGGCAAAAATAGGAGAGCACTGCAGCACGTTGATATCATTGTGAGTTCCTGGCATATCAAAGAAGGAGTGCCAAATTCAAAGGTCCTGTGTGGCTACCGCCTCAAGCACCACACTGCAACCGCCTTTGGCGCCTTTGTACATCCCCTGCCAACCAAATGGGTAATTCTTCCATTTCCAATGCACGCAGTCGATGCTTCCAAGCATCTCAGGAAATCCTCTTGCTGCATTCTGGGCTAGGATCCGAGCAGTGTCTTCCGCATTGGGTGTTCTCAAGTATTGTGGCCCAAACACTGCCGCCACTGCCCGACAGAACTTGTAGAAACACTCTATGTTGGTGGACTCGGCCATGCGCCCATAGTCGTCGAGTGAATCACTGGGAGCTCCATATGCAAGCATCCTCATCGCTGTCGTGCACTTCTGGATGGAGGTGAATCCAAGAGCGCCAGTGCAATCCATCTTGCACTTGAAGTAGCTGTCGAACTCCCGGATGGAATTCACAATCCTGAGGAAGAGCTTTCGGCTCATCCGATAACGGCGCCGAAATGTTCTCTCGCCATGAAGTGGAGCATCGGCGAAGTAGTCGGAGTAGAGCATGCAGTAGCCTTGGAGACGATGCCGGTTCTTTGCTTTCACCCGCCCCGGCGCCGAGCCACCTCGCCGCGGCTTTTCATTGCTCGCCAGCAGTTGGGCGAGGGCGGCGAGCACCATGAGATGCTCTTCTTCCTGGACGTCGGCCGCGGCTTCCTCCTCCAGCAGCGCGGCGAGCTCTTCCTCCTCATCCAAGTCCATCGCCGAGACAGGCAAAACGCCGAACACCTTGCGCTCGGTGGGCGTGTACCCGCCGTTAAACCGCGCCTCCGCGGCCGGAAACGGCGGCCGGAAACGCCCAGCTGCTGTGGGAGGGGCTGCCGCGGCGAAGGGCTGCTATTTTCCGGCGGAGAATGGCTATCTAGCGGAGGAGGGCGGCGGCCGTCGCCGGGATATAGCTAGTGGTGGCCGAGGGCGCGGGGGGTGCGAGGCGAGTCGGGGGAAGAAAACCTTGACTTTTCCCCTATCGGTGTGGGCCAGGCGTGCTTTTCCCTAGCGCCGGAGCCCCCAACTGCTCCCCAGCGCACCGGGTTCGGTCTGTGACCGCCGGACGAAAAAAAGGTCTGAATCGGCGATTTTCGACGTTCTGAAGGCGCGACTGAGCCGTTTTTTCGACACCGGCGCCGAAAAAATGGCCTGGGGGGTCTGTTGGGGGCGCGGCTGAAGATGCCCTCAAAGCAACGCCTGTGACCAGCACCCACGAGCAATATGAATTGAACAAGCAGACTTGGGTGCATCGAACGGCTTATAAGATGGGCTGGCTGGACGATCAGTGGCCGGCGACCCGGCTGATCCCAAGAGCGGGATCATCCGGATGACGCCTACTGTCCGCCATGGAATTGTGTAGATTTGCCTTGACGACAACTCAAGGTTTCTTTCCGGACGAACTGCGTTATATCCACCGACAGTGAGGACCAGGTGCAGTGCAGGATCAAGAAACAGGGGAGGCGTCCTTTCGTAGGCATGGGAGCACAGCAAACGAGGTCCGCTTTCACATTCAGAAAGTCAAGCAAACGCCCTCTCCGATAGAGAGAGACTGAAAAATGTCAAACAAAGACTGGCATGCATAGTTTAAAAACCGGACCGACCGCCGGTCGGACTGAAAGAAACCAGAACCGACAATAGGAAACAGATCGACGTCACCATTTGGTCAGACAAGCAACCTGCCCATCCAACTTGGTCGTCAAAGGATAGAAGCATAATATATTTGACCTATTTTTATGGCTTAAAAAACCAGCAAATGAGCCGATGAACAGGCGGCCTGACCGATAAAAACCTGAACCGGCGATGTCACCGGTTCGATCACCGGTCTGGTTTTTTTAACTATGCTGACATGTCTTGGCGCGCGGGCCGGCTGCACCGCCATGCGGATGTGCACTCTACCGGCTGCTTCACTCGGTCATCCTCGTGATGGCCTTGCTGAATCCTGCAGCCACCATTCGATCCAAGTAAAGCCTGGTTATATATACATCCGCAAGCATGAGTTACAACATCACCCATCAGCTTAGAACTAGAAGCCAATCCACCTGCATTTTTGCCAAGGGCGATCAAGGACACATACAGACGCAGCAGGATTCCTGAGGGCATCCGACGACCGAGATATATACACTATGGCGCGGGCACCTCCAGCTCGAGGTGTTGCACTGGTGCTGCTCACGGTGGGCTGTGCGTTCGCCGTGGCCGCAGACGAGGGCGCATGCGACGTTCTACGGCGGCGCTGATGCCTCCGGCACGATGGGTGACGATCCAGCTTACAAATTCTTTTGTAGTACATGCTAAATCTGTGCAAATTATCACAGCGTATAGGCTTTCATTGCAGGAGGCGCGTGCGGGTACGGCAACCTCTACTCGACGGGGTACGGGACGCACACGGCGGCGCTGAGCACGGTGATGTTCAACGACGGCGCGGCATGTGGGCAGTGCTACAAGGTCGCGTGTGACCGCGAACTGGCAGACCCGCAGTGGTGTAAGCCTGGTGTGACGGTGACCATAACGGCCACAAACCTCTGTCCACCCAACCACGCCCTTCCAAGCGACAACGGCGGCTGGTGCAACCAGCCACGACCGCACTTCGACATGGCACAACCAGCTTGGGAGAAGATCGGCGTTTACAAGGGTGGCATCATCCCTGTCGTGTACCAACGGCAATTAAGCACGTTAATTTTTGCAGAGAATTAAGAAAAATAATTTGTCATTTGTTTATTTGATGCTTTAATTTCTTGAGTAAAACTAGTATACAAATGCTCGTGCGTTGCAACGGGCTAAAAAATCGTAAAACCTGCTATGTGTGACAGTACGTGTCATTTCTTATATGCAGTTTTGATAAACATCGGTATAAGTTTATAATGTTATCTCTTTTCGGAATATGACGCATGGACGCAAATAAGCCACCCTAACATCTTTCATCAATGAAAGAGTAGTGGTGCATGGAACAGTCTAGTAATCTGTTCTATTTTTTACTTTTCGGAAAACACAAATATTTATTTATTATAAAATAATTATTTTATTGAAATTTTTAATCTTTTTATTAGAACTGAAACATCTTTTGAAGATGAACATTTTTTTAGCATATTTAAAAGCATGGTTTTTTTTTAAAAAAAAGAAGAATTTGAAACACTCTTTATCTAAAAAGACACACACAATTGGTGTCCGTAATTAAAAAAAGAATTGTTGGTGTCCAGACCATGTAATATAAAGTTGAGAAAATCACCGGGGTGTCCTTTGATGGCCCCTCTTTCATCTTAGCATATCATAGGGTGGAAGAGCAATGGTGTAAGTGTTTTTAGCGGGATATACAGACGTTGAAATTGTTGTACTGTTTGAGAGTTTAATAACTAATCTAAATGTTTTTTCTTAGAATTTTTGAAAGATTTAAATGCAAGCAAATTTGTTTTGGATGGAAGCGTAGTGGTGAATTGAATTGGGATTGTCTATATACAATTTTTTTGTTAATATTCGAAAGCAAACAGGTTTTTACTATGTTGATATTATTTTTAAGAATTGCAAGATTAATTATATTATGTTCCTTTTCTTTTGCATTAATTGAACTTGGCCCAAAGACCGAACCGCACTCACTCCCCATCATCACCATAAAAAAGGCAAACTTTTTTGATAAATTTCTTGTGAAGGCCACGTACATCATCCATCACATACACGCTTCTTCTAGATTTCAGCAAAAACAGACAACAAGTAATTATGCCCACCGAGTCGTCTCGACTTTGCTTGGCTAGTTCGCGAGGCTCTGCAATTCCATTCCGTTCCCTTTCCTGCCAATCTGATTTTCCAGATATCTGATTCTTCCTTCGGGACTACTCGCTCTTCCCTCTTTGTGGATTAATTCCTTCTTTCTGTTCGCCTAAGAGGCTTGTTAATTTCTAATGTGGCAAAGTCGCCCGCGTATATAAATTGATTGAATTGATTGAAAAGGAGCGAGGTGGGACTATTTATGAGTTCTAATCCTCACACGGAAAGTATTTTTCGCTGCTCCTCTGTCGTTTTAGTAAAATATGGGCCATGTTAGTTCAGCCCACGCTCGTGAGGACGAAACTTATGGCTTGGTCCAGTCGAGCTACGGACGCAACCTGTTCGATGCGGACAAGGATATATAGATTTTTGAACCTCAAGATATATGGATAGATTAGTACCACCACGGATATTGAAAATAATAAGTGGACAGACGACGGACAAACAAAAAACGGATGAAATTACGGTGGTAAGAAGCAATAGCCTCTTTATTAGTAGGTATAGAGATGTAGATATAGATATATATTTCTCAAGGTTGAAGGAAAACCTAACCATTTTAGGGTTCCATGCGAGAAACGGGGCGGAGTGCGGTTCAAGATCAACGGACACAACTACTTCAATCTTGTGCCCGTGTTCAATGTTGCAACCTCCGGCTCAATCAAGTCGATGGACGTCAAGACCTCAGATTCAAACGATTGGGCACCAATGGCCCGCAACTGGGGCGCAAACTGGCAGTCACTAGCAAACCTCACGGGGAAGATGCTTTCATTCAGATTGACAGATACCGAGGGGCAGACCCTTGTGTTACATAACATCGTGTTGAGTGGATGGAAGTTCGGTCAAACATTTACGAGCAGTTTGCAGTTCAAGTGAGCACACTCTGGAGATCATCGGCATTTCATTCTAGTGCACTGATGAATTGCATTTTGTGCCCCACTCTGTATATAGGCTTGTACTACTGAAATGGCGAATGTACGTATGTGTGTTCATGATTATGACTAACAGGAATACATTCTCTATTCAACAAAATGATTAGGTAGTTGCACAGTTGTAAAGTTGTGTGCAAGTGGCGTGATTAAGAACTATTTCTAAATCCATAATCAATATGAGTAAGTCTAAAAAAATACGTTTTGACAAAAGAAGTCCAAAATAAACAAGGCATGGGATCCAAGGAAACAAAAAACCTTTCAATACCACAATGAAGGTTGCTCGGACTCAATTCAATGGTTGTTGGAGTGTCAAGCGCGTCCACTACAAATGTAAGGGCATCTCCAACAGCAACCCACAAATCAGACTCACTATCCATCCGTGGACACAAACACACATTCCAATATGCCATTCCATCTGTCCGCCTCTGTTTTCTTTAAAGTCCACAACACTCAAAACAACTATAGATAAATAGCATATATTTCTAGTAGTGAAAAAAAATGCAACACTAAGAACCCTTCCCTGTGGGGAATCCAGTAAACTAAAATTCACCCTAAGAATCCATTCGATGTTGAAGAAGTTTACCAAACATTGTCTTTTTGTTAACCAACACTCGACACATATATGTTGAGAAAACACTGCACTCCAGAGTCATCACTCAGATCAATGTTTTCCTAATACTAACATCTAAATATTTTGTCCACAACCAAAATATTTTATTGATGACAACATAATTTGACAAATAGCATCAACATACCATAAAATTCTGGGAGTAGCATGTAAACATCAGCTCTGCCAACAATAAGAGACACAAATACAAGAACTAATTTAAAAGATGACAAAGGGGAATTATATTATACATAGCCTACCAAGGGCTCACATGTAAAGATGAGCTAGTTTCAGTAGTTACTAAAATTACTGACCAAGCACACCACTTACTATTCTCACCATCTAATGTGCATATGCACTCTCAGTTGCATCCAAACAATACATGACAAGCATGTTGCACTGGTTACCAGATTGGTCATGCGAATTACACCACCAACAACACTAGCTTATGACTTGAACATGCTTCTGTGAAGAAGGGCAGTTATATAGAAGCTTACTCCAAAACATGCTTATTAAAATACTCCGATAGAGCAACATCATACTTCACCAGATTTGGAGTATTTTGCTGTGCATGTGTGGAAAACCACAAAGTGCTGGGAGCCCCAGCAATACATTTAAGTTGCACAGTGTAACATAGGTGAAATGTAAAACACCAAAATGGCTGTCAAGCAAAACCAAATAGTGCACAAAAATTGAGGAGTAACCAGAATCTGGCAGAACATCAAGCAATAGCAATACAAACAATATTTTTTTACATTAACCAAAGAAGGAAAGGCATTGCGTGGCATACAGAACCCGTAAGAATTTGTGGTCATTCATAGAAATTTAAATAAGGTCGAACAAGAATCTTGTGGAGCATCAATCAATAGTAATGTCTACATGCAAAATCATATGATAAGGCGGAACCAGAATCTTTCGGAGCATCAATCAATAGTAATGCCTACATGCAAAATGATCATGGATTAGATGACTGAAGAACCAACCGAGATATGCTATCTCCTGAAAGCAGCAAAATGATTGCAAACTGTAAAGAACAAGTACAGCTAGGAGAATGGAAAGAACCAATGACCAAACAACATGCTCAACCTGCATTTACGAGGAACCAGAACCTTGAGGAATATCAAACGATAGCAATACAAACAATACTTCTGCATTAAACAGAAAAGGAAAGCATTATCTGGCATACATAACCAATAATAATTGATGGTTATTCTAATCTCCTGATACCTACTGACCTCCGTCTAACTAGATCTGCATTTGAGTGACCTCAGATTCACCTTTGCACAATTATACGACCCTTCCCCCGGTGTCTCCATCACCAGATCAATCTGTTCTTACCTTGGTGAAACTGCCCTGGTTATCACTCATACGAAATGACCATCCAAGGACAGGGCCACTAAAATAAGCACATGATCAAAATACCCACAAGCGCCTTGATTGCTTGGGAAGTTGAGAGCATGCTTATATCAGCCATGGTCAATCATCATACCCCGACTCAGGATTTTGTTTCTTCATTATAGACCTGGTTGCTATAACTAGCTATGAGCCACTCTAGCAGACTCGCCAAAATGGAAAGTCCATTCAGTTCAGCAACCACAAACCGAGCTTAATCATAAAGCCATGCACCATTCGCAAACCAGGGTTAATCTTTATTGGTTGGTCACTACATTTGCTATATCCACTCGTCACAAATTAATTGGTTTCTCATAAATGATGATGCACTAATCACTCTACAACAACAACAACAACAACAAAGCCTTTAGTTCCAAACAAGTTGGGGTAGGCTGGAGGTGAACCTGCAGGTTCAGAAAATTGGCAAATATCAAGCTTTGTGCCACAAAGCATATCTTTTATCCTATGTCAACAAGGTTTATCCCCTTGGTTCTCCAAATTACTCAAGAAAGGAAACGATAACAGTGTTTCCATGGCTCGGCATCTGACGATTCTTCAGCTGAACCGGTGCTCAGACCCGGTGCTTCCAACTCCGACAGCATTGCTAAGGGCATGTGCATTAATAACAAGACTACTATTCAGAGAAAGCAATGCCAGACGAGCTTCAACAGCAGGTAAATATGATAATCAGGTTCCGTTGCTAAAGCTCTCTGGCATTGCTTTCTCTTGATTAATAGCCACATCAATAATCACATGCCCTTAGTAATGTGTTGGAAACTACTAGTCTGAGGACAGATTCAGCTGATTGATTTCTAATAAATAATGATGCGGCAATTTATCTACATATACTAATATTTCTTACTGATGTGGTGGTGATCACTACCTGTTTTGGTCGGTTGTGGAATTTTGCTTTTTTAAGCTGGAGATCACCACTGTCACCACCAGTGGCGGTGCGTTACCAGAAAATATACAAATATTGGAACCTCGTTAGCATCAACATCTTTGTCACTTCCTCAATCACCGTCCTCTTGGTTCACAAGATTATATAAACGAGAGAGAAGAGGCTCTCGAAGTTCTTGTAACCCAGCTCAAGTGCATGTACATGTAAGAATTCATAGATCGTGGGGTATCAATTAGAGCTGGATTTAAATTCCTTCATGAGCCCCCAGCATAAAGAGTGGGTTCTGTTTCTTCTCTTCTGATCAAATTCGCCAATCACCATGCAGCCAAGTATATGGCTGATGCATAATTTGTTGCTTCAGGGACCTGAAAAATATGATTTGTATGGAGTTGTACAACACTAAGGTGAATCTTTATTGGCTGGTCAACTATGTTTGTTATATGCATTCGTTACAAACTGATTGATTTCTAATAAATAATGATGCGGCAATTTATCTACATATACTAATATTTCTTACATCTTTCGCTTAGTTTCATGAATCTAAACTTTTACGCTGCAGTTTGAGAAAAATTGGCAAATATTAAACAATAGCAATACAAACAATACTTTTGCATTAAACAGAAAAGGAAAGCATTGTTTATCCATAAGAATTTGTGGTCATCCATAGAAATTTAAATAAGGTGGGAAGCAGAATCTTGTGGAACATCAATCAATAGTAATGTCTACACGCAAAATCATATGATATATGATGAACCAACCAAGATTATGCTATCCCCTGAGAGCAGCAAAATGATCATGGATTAGATGACTGAAGAACCAACCGAGAATATGCTATCTCCTGAAAGCAGCAAAATGATTGCAAACCGTAAAGAAGTACAACTAGGAGAACGGAAAGAACAAATGACCAAACAACATGCCCAACCTGCATTTAGGAGGAACCAGAACCTTGTGGAAGATCAAACAATAGCAATACAAACAATACTTTTGCATTAAACAGAAAAGGAAAGCATTGTTTATACAGAACCGATAATAATTGATGGTCATCTATAGCGTGCAAAATTATCTGGACCAATGAGGATATTGGTTATTCTAATCTCCTGATACCTACTGACCTCCATCTAACAAGATCTGCATTTGAGTGGCCTCGGATTTGCCTTTGCATGATTATACGATCCTTCCCCCGGTGTCTCCATCACCAGATCAATCTGTTCTTACCTTGGTGAAACTGCCCTGGTTATCACTCGTAAGAAATGACCATCCAAGGACAGGGCCACTAAAATAAGCACATGATCAAAATACCCACAAGTGTCTCGATTGCTTGAGAATTTGAGAGAATGCTTATATCAGCGATGGTCAATCATCATAGCCCCGACTCAGGATTTTGTTTATTTTGTTTCTTGATTATAGAGAAGGTTTGCTATAACCAAGCTAAGAGCAACTCTAGCAGACTCACCAAAATGAGAAGTCCATTCAGTTCAGCAACCATAAACTGAGCTTAATCATAAAGTCATGCACCATGCACAAACCAGAGTTAATCTTTATAGGTTGGTCACTACATTTGCTATATCTGCTCATCACAAATTAACTGGTTTCTGATAAATGATGATGCAGTAATCACTCTACAGCTACTAATATTTTTTACATCTTTCACTCAATTACATGATTCTAAACTTTACACTGCAGGTTTAGAAAATTGGCGAATATCAAGCTTTGTGCCACGAAGCATATCTTTTATCCTATGTCAAACAAGGTTTATCCCCTTGGTTCTCTACATTACTCAAGAAAGGAAACAGTCTTTCCATGGCTCGGCATCTGATAATTCTTCAGTTGAACCGGTGCTCAGACCCGTTGCTTCCAACTCTGACAGCATTGCTAAAGGCGAGTGCATTAATAAGGAGAGTACTGTTCAAGAGAAAGCAATGCCAGATGAGCTTCAACAGTCTGAATATAAGTCGAGTATCATATTTACCAAATGTTTTTACAAAAAAATTCTAAAAGCCCAAATATAATTTTGTTTAAACAATTGGTAAATATGATAATCAGATTCCATTGCAAAAGCTCCTCTGACATTGCTTCTCTTCAATAATAGCCACATCAATGATCACATGCCCTTAGTAATGTTGTCGGAGTTGGAAACTACTGGTCTGAGGACCGATTCAGCTGGAGAATTATCAAAGTCCAAGTTATAACTGCCACGGGAAACGTTGTTTCCCTTCTTAAGGCAGAGAACCAATGGAATGAACCTTCATTGACATGGAATAAAATATATACATTGTGACTCAAAACTTTAATATTTGCCAATTTTCTAGAACTACAGCGTACAATTTTAGATTCATGTAACGAAGCAAAAGATGTAAGAAATATTAGTATATTAGATAGATAAATTACCGCATCATTATTTATTAGAAATCAATCAGTTTGTAACGAATGGATATAGCAAAGGTAGTTGACCAGACAATAACAATTCACCTTAGTGTTGTACAACTCCATACAAATCATATTTTTCAGGTCGCTGAAGCAACATATTATGCATCAGTCATATACATTGTGACTCAAAACTTTAATATTTGCCAATTTTCTAGAACTACAGCGTACAATTTTAGATTCATGTAACGAAGCAAAAGATGTAAGAAATATTAGTATATTAGATAGATAAATTACCGCATCATTATTTATTAGAAATCAATCAGTTTGTAACGAATGGATATAGCAAAGGTAGTTGACCAGACAATAACAATTCACCTTAGTGTTGTACAACTCCATACAAATCATATTTTTCAGGTCGCTGAAGCAACATATTATGCATCAGTCATATACATTGTGACTCAAAACTTTAATATTTGCCAATTTTCTAGAACTACAGCGTACAATTTTAGATTCATGTAACGAAGCAAAAGATGTAAGAAATATTAGTATATTAGATAGATAAATTACCGCATCATTATTTATTAGAAATCAATCAGTTTGTAACGAATGGATATAGCAAAGGTAGTTGACCAGACAATAACAATTCACCTTAGTGTTGTACAACTCCATACAAATCATATTTTTCAGGTCGCTGAAGCAACATATTATGCATCAGTCATATACTTGGCTGCATGGTGAATTTGATCAAAAGAGAAGAAACAGGACTCATTCTTTATGCAGGGGGCTCATGAAGGAATTGAAATCCAGCTCTAATTGATACTCCACGATCCATGAATTCTTACATGTAGATGCACCAAGCAATGCTTGAAACCACTTGAGCTGGGTTACAGGAACTTCTAGAGCCTCTTCTCTCTTGTTGATAGAATCCTGTGAACCAAAGAGGACGGTGACTGAGGCAGTGACAAAGATGATAAAAATGATGATGCAAACGAGGTTCCAATATTTGCTTAGCCATAATATGAGTGTCAAAAACACTGATATTTATGGGATAGAGGGAGTACGTCTAAATGGGCAAAGGCCGCCGCAGTTATAAGCTAACCAGAAAGAGTGCAAGACAAAGCAAAGCAAAATTATATATGTAAAGAGAAAGCAGCGACAACACATAATTACCCCAAAGGCTTTGCTTAGCAAAAAAAAAAGTTTAGAAGCTAGTAAAAACACGTATCCTTCAAAGTTCACCAACCTTTTGTCTGGTGCATGATCCAAAAAAATTCAGTGGCAAACAGAGAAAATTGGGAAAATCTTCACAACTAACAAAAGAAAGCAATAAGGAAATATCACCTTGATGGCACAGATTAACCCAGCCACTCTATCAAAGCTGTCAAATGTCAACACTTTGCTTATGGTTACAAACAGCAACATGCGACATGCTACCTCAGTCACTCTTTACATTAACAATCCAGCACTAAAAAAAACAGTAGCATCATTATTTTGTAGCACGCGAGAACAAATAGCTGCAACTGGCAACTTGTAGGTAACAAAAAAACATAGTATGAAAACTAATTAAAACAAGTCATCCAACCAATAATTTTCTGAACGCAAGTCTTCCTAGTGTAACAAAGTGCAACTTGCTCATAAAGAGATTATATTATACTAAGGGAAAAAAAACTTAAGAGAAGATAAATCAAAAGTATCTCTGGAGAGTAGCAAAATGATCACAAACAATAAAGAGTGAGTAGAACTAGGAGGGAAAGATCAAATGACCAAGCAACAGCCAAAATAGTACCCAAAAAATTAGGAGTAACCAGAATCTTGCAGAACATCAAGCAATAGCAATACAAACAAAAAAAATTACATCAACCAAAAAAGGAAAGGTAATGTTTGGCAGACAGGATCCGTAAGAATTTGTGGTCATCCATAGAAACTTAAATAAGGTGGAAGTGGAACCAGAATCTTGCAGAGCATCAATCAATAGTAATGTCTACATGCAAAATCATATGATATATGATGAACCAACAAAGAGTATGCTATCTCCTTCGATGTGTTCTTAAAATCCTGCGAATTAAAAATGCACGAAACACAAATACAGAACGGCAACAACATGGTACAATGTGCTTGAGACCAGATCTGCATTTGAGTGGCCTCAGATTTGTCATTGCACGATCATACGACCCTTACCCCAGTGTGTCCATCACCAGATCAATCTTTTCTTACATTGGTGAAACTGCCCTGGTTATCACTCATAAGAAATGACCATCCAAGGACAAGGCCACTAATATAAGCACATGATCAAAATACCCACAGGTGCCTTGATTGCTCGAGAGCATGCTTATATTGAGCCATGGTCAATCATCATCACCCTGACTCAAGATTTTGTTTCTTGATTATTAGACCTGGTTGTTATAACCAGCTAAGAGCAAGTCTACAAGACTCGCCAAAATGGAAAGTCCATTCAGCACAGCACAGTTCAGCAACCACAAACTGAGCTTAATCATAAAGCCATGCACCATTCACAAACCAGGGTTAATCGTTATAGGTTGGTCACTACGTTTACTATATCTGCTTGTCACAAATTAATTGGTTTCTCATAAATGATCACTACATACTAATATTTCTTACATCTTTCACTCAATTACATGATTCTAAACTTCTATGTTGTAGGTTTAGAAAATTGGCGAATATCAAGCTTTGTGCCACGAAGCATATCTTTTATTCTACGTCAAGCAAGGTTTATCCCCTTGGTTCCCCACATTACTTAAGAAAGTAAACAACCTTTCCATGGCTCGGCGTCTAACAATTCTTCAGCTGAACTGCAGCTCAGACCAGTAGGTTCCAACTCTCACAGCATTACTAAGGGCAAGTGCATTAATAATGAGACTACACTTCAAGGGAAAGCAATGCCAGATGAGCTTCAACAGCAGTCTGAATATACACTCTCCTCGAATATACTGCTGCCGAATATACACTCTCCTCACATATACATAATCAGCTTCTCTTCAGACTGTTGCTAAAACTCCTCTGACATTGCTTTCTCTTGAGTAATAACCAGATCAATAATGCAGTTGCCCTTACTAATGTTGTCGCAGTTGGAAGCTACTGGTCTGAGGACCGATTCAACTAGAGAATTATCAAAGTCCAAGTTATAACTGCCACTGGAAACGTTGTTTCCTTTCTTAAGGCAGAGAACCAATGGAATGAACCTTCATTGACATGGAATAAAATATATACTTTATGATTCAAAACTTTAATATTTGCCAATTTCTAGAACTACTGCATAGAATTTTAGGATCATGTAACTGAGTGAAGGATGTAAGAAATATTAGTAGATGTAGATAAATTAACACGTCATTATTTATTAGAAATTAATCATTTTGTGACAGATGGATATAGCAAACATAGGTGACCACCCAATAAAGATTCACCCTAATGTTGTACAGATCCATACAAATCATATTTTTTAGATCCCTGAAGCAACAAATTATGCATCAGCCATATACTTGGCTGAATAGGGAATTTGATCAAAAGAGAAGAAACAAAACTCACTTTTTATCACTCTTTATGCTGGGGCTCATGAAGGAATTTAAATCCAGCTCTACCTGATACTCCACGATCCGTGAATTCTTACATATAGATGCACCAAGCAATGCTTGAAACCACTTGAGCTGGGTTACAAGAACTTCTGGAGCCAGTTTTCTCTCTCGTTTATATAATCCTGTGAACCAAAGAGGGCCAAGGTTATTGAGACAGAGACAAAGATGATAATGATGAGGATGATAACGAGTTTCCAATATTTGTTGGTAACGCTCCGCCACTGACAGTGGCGGTGGTGATCTCCGGCGTGCAAAAGCAGAATTCCACAACGAAAATAGCTATCGATCACCACAACGTCACCAAAGTAATTGTAAAGGTTCTGGCAGTGCCACCAGTCAATTCCTCGCGTCGTTGAGTCCATCCCTACCCATTAAGGCCTTGTTCGCTTAATCCCACCCACACCGGGACCCGACCAAAACCTGGCCAAACCACGTGGTTTTGGCCCCGGTGAGGGTTGTATCCCAACCTACCTTATATGCACCTTCAATTGGACCCTGCCGGGTTTATACGCCTTCCAAACCCGCCCCAAACCGTCAGGCTTCAACCCCACCAGCGCCAGGGTTTAAACCCACATGCCCCACACGTGGAACCAAACCCCATGTTCGAGTCGTTACAAAATAAAAAGAGAGAAGAAGGCGAGAGCGGCAGCAGGCATGGCGGCATTGAAGGACTCGATGACGTGGAACCAAACCCCATGTCCAAGGCGTTCAGAACAGCTGAAATGCTATGTTAATTTCCACTTTCCTTTCGTCAGATACCGAGTTGTCTATGCAATGTTATGTATTCTGCATTTGAAATTCTAAATTGCTGGACATTGAATTGTCTATGCCACGTTGTACTAATCCGCACACTCTATTATAAATTACACAACTCAAACTTTCCTGGTGTTGGGAGGCAGGCGGTTTAACCGGATGGTTATAGTAGGCAAGGATTTTGGCGAAAGGAAATGGTGGGGATAAACTGGTCGGAGGCAGCGCCCCCTGATCTGGACCAGCGAACGACCGACCCAATCACTGCATTTACAGATGAGGTAGTGGGGCGGGGTACCAGATCGAAACATGGAGGAAACGAGGTGCAGACGGCGGCTCAGATCTACGGCTTGGCGTCGCCGGAACCCTCGACCGGAAGCCGCGCCGGTCCACCGCCACGCGGTACCCAAAGACCCCGCCGCCGCACCGACGCCGACGACGCCGCGGAGGCTGCCCGAGCACGGGCCTCCATGCCGGCGGCGACGCGGCGCGGCGCGGACGGGAGGGCTGGCCCCGCGAGGCGGTCGGATCCGACGCCGCCGCCGCTCGGGAGCGCGGGTCTGCGCCAAGGGCCGGGCCTCCTCATCGCCGCCGTTTTTTCGAGTGGCCGCGGTCTCGGGTGGGGCGGTCATCGGCCGCGGCGGGCGGGACGAGCGGAGAGGCGGGGTGAGCGGCGCACCTCCGGCGCCGATGCACGCCGCGGCCTCACACTTAAACTAATGATGAGTGAGCCCGTGAGTGCGGCGGCTAGGGTTTTATTGTGTGTGTGGCTTGGGAGGTGGACGCGGTGATGTGTGTACTCTGTCCTGTGTCGGGTGTGGAGCGCCCGTGGGAAGATCCAACGGCCAGTGTCGATTCTCGATCTGTACTTTTTTTTTCTTAATCCTCCAATAATGCTACACTTAGAAAGAAGTACAAAGGTTTACTTAAGCTGGCCATAGTGGATTCATAATGCAAAGTAATATACTCCCTCATAGAAAAAGCAGGCAACAGTGTCTTTCAGTAAATCCATTTGTTGGCCCGTGGCAACACACGGGTAGTCTGCTAGTAATAATAGTATCATTGATGACTTTATTAGCTTGACTCATCTTGTCTTAGAAAGCACTATGTTACAGCAACATACTAGATTATTGATGCAGCGCGTTGCCGCGCCCGTCAATTTTTAGAGTGAAGTGCACTGTAGGTCCCTAAACTATTCGAGGGGTGTCAACCAGGTCCTCGAACTATGAAAATCGACATGTGGGTCCTCGAACTATTGTAAGTGTCTCAGTCACGTCCAAAACCTGCCCGACCCAGTCTGACCTGCCGTTGACTGTTGCCACGTCGAACAGGGGTAACGGAGGTGGATGGATATTTACAAAAAATACCCTGAATCGTTTCAGATCTCCATTCCCCAGTCCTTGCCTCTTCTTCTCCTTATCTCCCGATCTCTCTCACGGCGATTTGGGGGCGGCGGCGCCCTGGCGATTTGGTGTGGCCGCACGGAGACGGCGGCGCCTGCCTAGGCGTCGATGGCTCCGGTACGGCGGCTCCCTGGAGATCCTCCTCCACAGTACGGTATGTTCCTCTCTGCCCCCCCAATCGATTTGTAACTAGGGTTAGGATTTGATCCGAATTGGTTAGGGTTAGGTTTGTGTGCAGCTTCCTGATGCTCGATTCCCTCTCTTTGCACGTAGGACCGAACGACGACCTCTTTCAGTAGAGATTCATCACAGTGGGTTCTTTTGTGGTGACGGCCCAAACAAGACATATGTAGATGAGCGTATTGACACATTTGATTGTTGTGAAGTGGACACATGGTCTCTGCTTTGGATAGAAGATTTTGTTAGGCAGTGTGGCTATGCAGATGTCACAAGGTTGGAAGTGTATTGGTTGTTGCCAGGGAAATCATTGTTTGATGGTCTGCGAGTGCCCGGGTGTGATGCTGACACAAATTATATGATGTCTGTGGTCAGCAAGATCAAAACTTTTGAGCTATATGTGAATGATAAAGATCTGGAGAGATCAATCTTCAGTGATAATGACATTCCAATGACTGGAGGCCCTGAGCTGCCTAAGGTTTTTACTCCTACAAAGAGAAAGCCACTGGATATTCCACCCTTCTATGATAATGTCATCAGCCCCAAACAGAGAGCAAAACTTCAGAGAAACTTTGACAGGAGAGAGGCTGAGGCATGGAACAGTAATGCAGGGCATCAGTTCACATATGAGAGGAGAAGCAATAGGAGGAGGGCTCAGTTTGAACCAGAAGTTGAAGAGGACAGTTCTGGGGGTGAAGACAGTAGTAGTGGATCAGAGTTTGTGGACTCCGATAATGAGTTCGATAAAGATGATGACAACCTATATGAGAAGTATGTTGATGCAGATGTAGAGGAGGATGAGCAGAGCAAGGACAAGGACAAGGATATTGGAAGCTCAAAGGAAAAGGAAAATGCAAGTAAGGGCAAGAATTTGGTGGAAGAAGAGGAGGAGCTGGACCTCCCAGTTTCAGATGAAGAAGGAGGTGAGAACAGTTTGAAGTCAAAAGTTTTAGGCCTGAAGACATGAAAAATCATGTGTTCAAAGTTGGAATGGTCTTTTCATCAATTGTAGAGGTTAGGACAGCTTTGGCAGAGTATGCTGTTAAGAACAGGGTAGCTATAAAGACACCAAAAAAGACAAAATTAGAGTGAAAGCTCATTGTGTCCCAGGTTGCCCCTGGGAGTTCTTTGCCTCAAAGGACAGCAGATCAAAGTGCATAATGCTGAAAAAAATACATAGATGAGCACACTTGTGATCTGCTGTCACTGCTAGTTACATAGCAAAGAAGTATGTTGAGAAGGTGAGGACAGATGAATCAATTTCATTGAGAACCCTGGGAAGTAATGTGCAAGAGGATTACAATATGGCAGCCACCAAGAGCAAGCTTGCTAGAGCAAAGAGAGAAGCAATCGGAAAGATTAGAGGAGATGAGCAAAAACAGTACAATATGTTGTGGGATTTTGCAGAAGAGCTGAGAACACAAAATCCTGGTAGCACATTCTATTTGAAACTGAAAAATGGTGTTCTTTTTGACAAATTGTACATGTCTATAGATGCATGTAAGAGGGGTTTTCTGCAAGGATGTAGGCCAGTAATTTGTCTGGATGGTTGCCACCTTAAGACAAAGCATGGAGGAATACTTCTAACAGCCATAGGAGTTGATCCCAATGACTGCATCATTCCAATAGCCATTGCAGTAGTTGAGGTTGAAAACACCATCACCTGGACATGGTTTCTCAAGACCTTGAAAGAGGATCTGTTAATTCAGAACACTAAACCATGGACAATCATGAGTGATAGGCAGAAAGGCTTGATTAATGTTGTGGACGATATGTTCCCTGATTCAGAGCATAGGATTTGTGTACGACACTTATACCAGAACTTCCATGCCAATTGGAAGGGTGAAACATTGAAGAACCAGTTGTGGGCAATAGCAAGAAGCAACAATATGGCTACATGGAAAAAGAACATGGAGAAGATGAAGGAGATGAATCTAGAAGCATGGGCATATTTGGATGGCCTTGCCCCTAACACATGGTGTAGGGCATTTTTCGAAGAATTACCTAAATGTGATCTACTCCTCAACAACAGTTGTGAGGTCTTCAACAAATGGATACTTGATGCAAGGGAGTTACCAATTCTAAGCATGTTGAGGAAGATCAAGGCGCAGTTGATGACACGATGGTATACAAATAGAAAGCAATGTGAGGATGACTGGTCTCAACGACCATTATGCCCAAAGATCAAGAAAAAACTTGACAAAAACATTGAATGGGCAAAAAGTTGCCATGAACGTCCTACTGGCAAAGGCGTATTCAAGGTAATGAGCCGTGAAAATGAATATGTTGTTGATATTCTCAAGAACAAATGTAGTTGCAGAAGGTGGCAGCTGATAGGGATTCCTTGTAGCCATAGTATTGCTTGTTTGAGGTTTGAGAGAATTAAACCAGAGGACAAAGCGGCTGTTTGCTATAGTATTGAGGCATACAGGTTGGCATATGGACATGTCATCATGCCTTGCAGAGATCCAGCTGAGTGGAAGAAAACAAATGGTCCTCCGGTAGAACCTCCAAAGTATGAGAAGAAGGCAGGTAGGAAAAAAAAGAAGAGAATAGTTCACCCTTCAGAGAAGGATGAAGGCACTAGGTTTAGCAAGCATGGAGTAATAATGCATTGCAGTGTCTGCAACTCCACAGAACACAATAGAAGAAAATGCACTGTACTACATCCATCTGATAGAGTGCGTGCACTAGTAAAACTACCTGTGAGAAGAAATTTGCTTCAAGCACCTACTGCACAGGACTCCCAATGCACTGAGATGACCATCACACAGGTACTGAACTAACCATGCTTGAATGCCTACTTGTAGTGTATCCAAATGCAATGAATTGACATGGTTTTACATTTGAAATTAGATACCTGGTGAGGATAGTTCACACACATGTTCGGTGCTGTCAACATTATTCCAAGAGGTTAGCATTTGTTCCAAAGAAATGTTGTTTACATATTTATCTGTCCGGAAATACTTGTCGCTCAAACGGATGTATCCGTGGTGTCAATTGTGTAGGTTGAAGCATCTCAAGTAACACCTGATGCACCACCAGGACCACTTCCTGAGTGCTCTTTCATTGCATCAAGGAGAGATGAGCTGCCAGTGCCCAGGGCTACAACCAGTGCACAATTTCTGAAGAAAAAGCTACAAACTAAGAAGAAAAAGACAACTCCTAAAGCAGCTGTTAGGCAAGCCTTTGTGCCTCCTAGAGCAACCACTCAAGCCTCCCAAACAGATGCTGTTGTTGGTGTAACTGAAGCAGCAAAACAGGCCAGAAGAACAAAGGCAAAGAAAATGCCTAAAGATTAATGCATAGAGAGAAAAGCTCCTTGAGGTGTTGAAGGAAACCTGAGCTCATGCCCATGTCTTGGCTGTAGGTTTTGATCCACACCTTGTAATAGCGTATGGAGTGCATATGTGTCTTTTGTGAACAACCTGTTATCATAGATGCTACTGTCCCTCTCTTTTGGATGCACTCCTCTTTTGTGACAAAACTTGTTATGCATTCAGCTAATCAACGATGACTGATTTCATGCCAATTATGTATGTCTTTTGTGAACAACCTGTTATGATAGTGCTTGTTAAAAATGTGATGAAATGCTTGCCAAAATTTGTCATGCTTACACATTCTGGGAATATTGCAAAGCACATTCTGGAAATATTTCATCATGTCATCGCTACATGCACCATACATTGTTCACTGACAATGTTTCTTGCACATTTGGCAACTAAAAACACATTTCAGCTCCTACTTCATTACAACAGCATACAAGTTCACGGCGAGAATCATGGTACAAACAAGCAGAATCTTTCAACCTATGCCTACAACAAGATCCAACTGAAGCTTGATATCTTCAGCAATCTGGCTCATCTGATTTCCAGGAATGTTGCTAATCTTCTCGACCACACTTTCTGCCCTGCTATCTTTCTCTATGAAACTAGCACGAATGTTTGGCTTCGTTCCTTTGGTTGTCATCTCCCTGTCCAGATAGGGCTTGGAAATCATTGCAATGTACTCCACCTCCTCTTCAGGAATATTATAACCATGGCACAAAACAAGATCCAAATATTCATCTATCCAGTGATAGCAGTCACAAGATCCATGTGACCCTCTCTGCCAAAACAAAAAAATCAAGCAAACAAAGAGCAAAAAATTTGAGAAATCTTATTGATTTGAAAGTGAAGACTAACTCAAACAACGAAAGTGACCTTGTGATTAGGGCATTTGAAGAAAACCCGTCCTGGATTCCTCTCAGATTTGGAAACCAGACGAATCACTTGCCTCCAGCCGCACGTGCATCACTTAAGTAGAGGGAGAGATGCACCAGCCTCAGGGTCAGAGGAAGGCGGCCAGGAAGAGCTCGCAGACGCGCTCCAGCTCCGGACCATGGCACCGCCGCCCCCAAATCGCCGTGAGAGAGATCGGGAGAGAAGGAGAAGAAGAGGCAAGGACTGGGGAATGGAGATCTGAAACGATTCGAGGTGTTTTTGTAAATATCCATCCACCTCCGTTACCCCTGTCCGACGTGGCAACAGTCAACGGCAGGTCAGTCTGGGTCGGGCAGGTTTTGGACGTGACTGAGACACTTACAATAGTTCGAGGACCCACATGTCGATTTTCATAGTTCGAGGACCTGGTTGACACCCCTCGAATAGTTTAGGGACCTACAGTGCACTTCACTCTAATTTTTACAATGGACCAATAGAATTTTACATAATATATGGCGGCATAAAAATTTAACATTTAGTGCTCTAGATGACGCGTTCATATAAATCACAATAATTATGTACTCTTACCAAATGTATCTGATTTGTATAACAGGTTTAAAGAAGGCTTTGTATAGGGAAAAATTAGGGAAGGCAACGTAAACTTTGGGAGGACGATAGTAAAGACTTAACAAAATATTCCTATTAGTCGAAGTTTTGAGTGTATGATGTTTCTGTCAACATATCCTAACTACATCATGATGAATTAACAGTAACCAGTTCAACAATTCAGATGTACCAGTGTTTAAGATGCATCATGATGAATTAACAGTAACTAGTTCAGCAATTTAGATGTAATCAGTTCAGCTCTTTTCACTAAGCTAGAGTGGGTTTGTGATATATTTTTTGAGTGGATGTCTCAAATTTAAACCGGCTTAATGTGGGAAAGAGGCAACTTGAGACAATAAATCAAAGGTAGTGGTACAACCAAACAGATATGTAAAACATTTTGGATCCATTGCTCAAGGAAAGATCATTTTTCTAGAATACGACATTATCTTGTGATGAAGAACAAAATTTCCAAACATAAATATGGCAGGAAATCTAAGAGAAATATTCACACAATTAGTGAAAAGAATAAGTATGTTAAGAGCGCGTTGAATTAAAATAACCTCAATGATCTTTGGGACTAAGTTTTGTGGGAATAAACCAGCTTTATCTGCAATTATGTTCAATCGAACGGGTTCACGGTTTGCCTAATTCTCAAGAAATATTTATGTTTACAACAACATACATGTTACGTGAACAAAACTCTTCTAAATACCACTTGTACAAATAAATAAATTGAGGGATTCAAGAAAATACGAAATAAGAAAACAACATCTAGTAAATATAAATGTTTTGCCAAGAAGAACAGGATCAGGGAACAGTAAAAGCCTAGTTTTACCCTGTGATGTTGTCCTAAGCACGGATGGTCTGCTCACCTGAAAGAGCACAATGATTATCTTGTCCATGGAGCACACACTACCTGTTTTCAGCTAGCCAAAACAATGCCGCCATTTGGGCACATCCACTCTGGACCAAAGTTAAGGTGCACGGCATAGAAAACAACAAGTGGATATAGCAGGAACAGAAGCATACAACTTTAATGGTATTAAAGAAAACAATATTGATCAACTCTTGTAGGTCTATCCATCCATGTAGTATTTATCTGATGCATCCAACATTTACAGTGCGAGGCATGCTAGTCAAAGACTTTGTGCCTAGGAGAACCAAAATGTGAAACTATGACCAATCAACAAAGGTATGCATGGCATGACGGTATAAAGCTGCAGGCGAGAAGATGCAAATTTATAATCTCCAGAAGGATTAAAAATGACTTCATCATTAATTAAATGTCAGCATGTGCACCGGATTAAACATAAGCATTACCGAATTGTTAAGGACAACTATATATAAAATTTTAAAAATTTCACGCCCTATACCACAGGCCCGAGTTCCATGAATAAATTTGCTATATCACCATTTTATAATACATGAAACTGTATCTATGACACTGCATATGTATCAATTAGCAAACAATCCATGAGAGCCAACCTTCACTAACATGTGTGCTTCAGAAGTGTTTTCATCTACCTTTGAATTCCAGGAGGTACCTATGGATTCACAATTAGAGAGTAAACCTGAAGATCACAAATCCAATAACTTTCTGATTGGACCCATCCCTATACTTGGTTGTCAAATATTCAGCAGTGCAAGCGCCAAAAGCAATTAATTGGCACCCGCACACTGACCTGTCCAGGAGCCATGGATAGACCTCGATCAGGCATGCCGCAACCAGGCGAATGATCAACTCCACAATTCCTACATGAAAAATGAGAGAGCTCGTCAACAAACAGAGTAGAACCAAACCCATATCATAAAGCATCGAAACTGATAAACCAACAAACAAAGAGATGAAAGTAGAACTTGAACGAGCCGGCAACAGCGAATGAGCTATTTATACCCTGGACTAAGAAGGGATCTGGGAAGCCCGAACGATTTTTCTGAACTCCCAGGCATTGTGGTAACGCCTCCTCCACCCACCGTGGTAACTGAAATCAAGATGTTGGTGACCATGATGATGAAACCGAACGGACGAAGGGAAGCTAGAGAGGAGCAGCGCCATAATTACATGGGGGCAGAAAATCAAAGGGTGTTTGTTTCCAGAGATTTATTGGTTTAGGGACTTAAATAAGTCCTTATAAATCTCATCTAAACCAAACAGGAGGAACTTATAGGGACTTATAGTTGTAATATGGTTTTATAGAGACTTATAAGTCCCAGGAACCAAACAGGTAGAGACTTTTTAGGGACTTGAGAATTATAAGTTGGGACTAAAAAAAGTCCTAAAACTTATGAACCAAACAGGGCCATCGTTGGATCGGCGATAGGACTTCAACGCACGGCTGCCGCGACACACCTTCCTGTCGCGCCGTGCAACCGGATGGACCATGGGAATCGAGCCGACCCCGTCCCGTCGTGGTGCTGCCCGAACCCAGCGCGGTCGCCATCGACCCGTCGCTCCGGCATCGGGCGTGGCCTTAGAGCATCTCCAGCAGCCGCGCTAAACAAGCGCCGCGTCGTAAATTTGGCCATTTTAGCGCGCGCGCAACTCGATGGGTTGCTCCAGCGGGCGCGCAATAACCGCACACAGTATAAGGAGTTGGGCGCGCGGTCGGATTCGCTATCTCGCGCGGTGTATTTGGGGCGTCCGCTTCCGCGCACGGCACACTCGAGCGCTCGCGCCGCACTCTCTCCTCTTCGCCTCCTACGCCCCGCGCGCGCCGGCGCCGGCGAACTGCATCCATGGACGCACGCGCCGGCACCCCGCTCACCCCATGAGACGCAAAAAGAGTATGTCAATCTTGCCCGTGAAGAAGTCTTGATCCAAAAAGAGTCATGGTTCGTGCAATGGGTGGCAGTGGCCTCGGCGCCATGGGTGGCCGTGGCTTTAGCGCCATGGGTGGCATGGGTGGCTTCGAAGGTACCGTGGGCGGTTTAGGTGCCATGGGAGGCATGGGTGGCTTTGGAGCACCCCTCGACGCTATGGCCATCATGGGAGGCATGAGTTTTGCTTCTCTCATGGAAGGCATGGGTGCACCTCCGGCCGCCATGGATAGAATGTCTTTCGATGTGCCTCCTCACACAAATTCCCATGAAGATGCCGTTGAAGATCTTGCCAACACCGTCGGAGCTTCACGTGATGCGGTGCGCGATAAGGAGAGGAAGGAAGATTCATCTTCGGAGGCGGAAGAATCGTTTTCCGAAGATGAGGACGAAGACGAGGACGAGGATTGATGTGTCTTTCATTTGTGTCTTGAACTTGGTTTGCATTTTGAACTTGGTTGGATGAACTTATGGGTATGAACTTTTATTCATCAACTTGTTTGTGTGAAATTTTATATATCATGTTTATTGCATTTTGAATATTTCAAATTCATTTTGTGTTCAAAATGCCATATATGCAATGCTCCGGCGATTCACGACGCGCGCTGCATTTTAGCGCAGCTGTTGGAACCAGCACTGACGGCCGCGTAAAATTAGACGAACGACACACGACAAGTTTTTAGCGCGCGGTGCAAAGCACGGCTGTTAGAGATGCTCTTACCCATGTTACCCGTGGGAAGAGCCGCCACGCGAAGGGGTCAGAGGCGTGCAATTTTGCCGAACGAAACGACATTTTTTTAGGGTCACGAAACAATAGCTTGAGCAACGTAGCGAGGGGTCTGCTACTGGCCCATAAGGGAGGGACTAAAGGCCCATTAGGCCGAATTTTACCAGAGGCGCAGAAAAATGCGACCAGAGTAGCGGCCCATGACGGCTCACGCTCGTTAACAATGAACAGAGCCTGATTAGATACGATTCACAACAAATCTGATGGCCAGAAATACCCCAAACTGATGATCCGATGGCTGAAAATGCTAATGGCCTGAGAAGATAGGAAAATTACTCAGTTATAATATATCTAAACTATTTACCACTTCTCATTAACTATTTGCCACATAAGCTAAAAATTTCTTGGAGTGCGCTAGGTTGCTAGCTAAGTTACTCCCACTATAACTAGCCTTAAAGCCTGTTCGGAGTCCCTCCCGTTCCGTGACTCCGCTCCCGGAGTAGCCGAAGCCGTAGTTCAAAATCATGGAGCGGGAAACAGGTACTCCGCGGATCCTTGGATTTGGTGAAGCTGGTGGTTTCCCGAACAACTTCTTAACCTTCCAAAGTAATTATCTCTTCTTCTGAATTTAAGTGGTGGTGGACCCCATCATCCCTTATTACCAATCACAATCCTCCATATTGGTTTGTACATAAAATATTTATAAGTAAACCTTTGTAGATGTAGGGGCTGTTTAGTTCTGAGCCAAAGCCACCGAGCCAAAATATTGGCGTTGACCACGGCCACCATGTCTGTTTGGATGACAGCCAATTATTTGGCTAGCCAATGCGCCACGCCCTCTTCCCGTTCATTTCTACGCCAATCGCTGGCAAAGTCACGGGCGCCCAAAAGGCTCGCCAATTTTTTGCCTTGCCCACGAGTTGGCGGGGCTATCCCGGGAAAGATCCAAATAGCCCCATAGCATTACTCATATCTGATGAGACTATTTATACCACTTCGATGATAATGATGATGATGAGACATTTCTTTTTCTTATCATTTCAATGTATGTATATGTTGTAATTGTATAAAACCTGTAAAAATACAAATATAGCAAAAAAAATGAAAATCTTGGCAGCAATGCTGCCTATCAGTAGTGTGGGTCCTAGAGCCGCGCTATAGAATAATATTCTACAGAATAATATTAGCAGTAGCGATGGCTAGAAGTGCGCTATCGCTAGGTATAGGTAGCAGTAGCGCCGGGTAAGAAACGCACTACTGCTAAAAGTTAGTTGTAGCCAATAAACCCGCGTCACTACTAGGGTTTTCCCCAGTGGTGCATGCTCGTCTGCAAGTGTTGGCTCCTCCACGCTGCCATACCGGTCTTCCTCCACCGCTTCCGCGACCTCCACCCGCCCAGCTGATGTCTACTACACAACATTCTTCTTGTAGACGTTGTTGGACCTCCAAGTGCAGAGGTTTGTAGGACAGTAGTAAATTTTCCTCAAGTGGATGACCTAAGGTTTATCAATCCGTGGGAGGCATAGGATGAAGATGGTCTCTCTCAAACAACCTTGCAACCAAATAACAGAGAGTCTCTTGTGTCCCCAAGACACCCAATACAATGGTAAATTTTATAGGTGCACTAGTTCGGCGAAGAGATAGTGATATAAGTGCAATATGGATGGTAGATATAGGTTTTTATAATCTGAAAAATATAAAAACAGCAAGGTAACTAATGATAAAAGTGAGCGAAAATGGTATTGCAATGCGTTGAAACAAGGCCTAGGGTTCATACTTTCATTAATGCAAGTTCTCTCAACAATAATAACATAATTGGATCATATAACTATCCCTCAACATGCAACAAAGAGTCACTCCAAAGTCACTAATAGCGGAGAACAAACAAAGAGATTATTGTAGGGTACGAAACCACCTCAAAGTTATCCTTTCTGATCGATCTATTCAAGAGTCCGTAGTAAAATAACACGAAGCTATTCTTTCCGTTCAATCTATCCTAGAGTTCGTACTAGAATAACACCTTAAGATACAAATCAACCAAAACCCTGATGTCACCTAGATACTCCAATGTCATCTCAAGTATCTGTGGGTATGATTATACGATATGCATTACACAATCTCAGATTCATCTATTCAACCAACACAAAGAACTTCAAAGAGTGCCCCAAAGTTTCTACCGGAGAGTCAAGACGAAAACATGTGCCAACCCCTATGCATAAGTTCACGAGCTCACGAAACTCGCAAGTTGATCACCAAAACATACATCAAGTGGATCACGTGAATATCCCATTGTCACCACAGTTAAGCACATGCAACACATACATCAAGTGTTCTCAAATCCTCAAAGACTCAATCCGATAAGATAACTTCAAAGAAAAAACTCAATCCATTATAAGAGAGTAGAGGGGGAGAAACATCATAATATCCAACTATAATAGCAAAGCTCGCGATACATCAAGATCGTGCGAATCAAGAACACGAGAGAGAGAGAGAGAGGGAAAGAGAGAGATCAAAACACATAGCTACTGGTACATACCCTCAGCCCCGAGCCCCCGAGGGTGAACTACCCCCTCCTTGTCATGGAGAGCGCCCTGATGATGAAGATGGCCACCGGAGAGGGATTCCCCCTCCCTCCGGCAGGGTGCCGGAACGGGTCTAGATTGGTTTTTGGTGGCTACAGAGGCTTGCGGCGGCGGAACTCCCGATCTAGGTTATGTTCTGGAAGTTTGGGTATATATAAGAGGTTTTGGCGTCGGGAACAAGTCAGGGGGTCTCCGAGGCGGCCACGAGGTAGGGGGCGCGCCCAGGGGGTAGGGCGAGCCCCCACCCTCGTGGGTGCCTCGGGACTCTTCTGGCCCATCTCCGATACTTCGTGGGCTTCTTCTGGTCCAAAAATAATCTCCATGAAGTTTCAGGTCAATTGGACTCCGTTTGGTTTTTCCTTTTCTGCGATACTCAAAAAACAAGGAAAAAACAGAAACTGGCACTGGGCTCTAGGTTAATAGGTTAGTCCCAAAAATCATATAAAATACCAATGCATATAAAACATCCTAGATGGATAATATAATAGCATGAAACAATCAAAAAATTTAGATACGTTGGAGACGTATCAAGCATCCCCAAGCTTAATTCCTGCTCGTCGTCGAGTAGGTAAATGATAAAAACAGAATTTTTGACGTGGAATGCTACCTAACATAATTATCAATGTAATTTTCTTTATTGTGGCATGAATATTCAGATCCATAAGATTCAAGACAAAAGTTTAATATTGACATAAAAACAATAATACTTCAAGCATACTAACCAAGCAATTATGTCTTCTCAAAATAACATGGCCAAAGAAAGCTATCCCTACAAAATCATATAGTCTGGCTATGCTCTATCTTCATCATACAAAATATTTAAATCATGCACAACCCCGATGACAAGCCAAGCAATTGTTTCATACTTTTGATGTTCTCAAACCTTTTCAATCTTCACGCAATACATGAGCGTGAGCCATGGACATAGCACTATAGGTGGAATAGAATGGTGGTTGTGGAGAAGACAAAAAGGAGAAGATAGTCTCACATTAGCTAGGCGTATCAACGGGCTATGGAGATGCCCATCAATAGATATCAATGTGAGTGAGTAGGGATTGCCATGCAATGGATGCACTAGAGCTATAAGTGTATGAAAGCTCAAAAAGAAACTAAGTGGGTGTGCATCCAACTCGCTTGCTCACGAAGACCTAGGGCATTTTGAGAAAGCCCATCATTGGAATATACAAGTCAAGTTCTACAATGAAAGATTCCGACTAGTATATAAAAGTGACAACATAGGAGACTCTCATGAAGATCATGGTGCTACTTTGAAGCACAAGTGTGGTAAAAGGATAGTCGCATTGCCCCTTCTCTCTTTTTCTCTCATTTTTTTATTTGGGATTTTTTCTCTTTTTATGGCCTCTTTTTTTCTTTTTTCTCTCGTCCGGAGTCTCAACCCGACTTGTGGGGGAATCATAGTCTCCATCATCCTTTCCTCACATGGGACAATGCTCTAATAATGATGGTCATCACACTTTTATTTGCTTACAACTCAAGAATTACAACTCGATACTTAGAACAAAATATGACTCTATGTGAATGCCTCCGGCGGTGTACCGGGATGTGCAATGAATCAAGAATGACATGTATGAAAGAATTATGAATGGTGGCTTTGCCACAAATACGATGTCAACTACATGATCATGCAAAGCAATATGACAATGATGAAGCGTGTCATAATAAACGGAACGGTGGAAAGTTGCATGGAAATATATTTCAGAATGACTATGGAAATGCCATAATAGGTAGGTATGGTGGCTATTTTAAGAAAGGTATATGGTGGGTGTATGATACCGGTGAAAGATGCGCGGTATTAGAGAGGCTAGCAATGGTGGAAGGGCGAGAGTGCGTATAATCCATGGACTCAACATTATTCATAAAGAACTCACATACTTATTGCAAAAATCTATTAGTTATTGAAACAAAGTACTACGCGCATGCTCCTAGGGGATATATTGGTAGGAAAAGACCATCGCTCGTCCCCGACCTCCACTCATAAGGAAGACAATCAAAAAATAAATCACGCTTCGACTTCATCGCATAACGGTTCACCATACATGCATGCTACGAGAATCACAAAGTTTAACACAAGTATTTCTCAAATTCACAACTACTCTACTAGCATGACTCTAATATCACCATATTCATATCTCAAAACAATCATCAAGTATCAAACTTATAGTTTTCAATGCACTCTATATGAAAGTTTTTTATTATACCCATCTTGGATGCCTATCATATTAGGACTAATTTCATAACCAAAGCAAACTACCATGATGTTCTAAAGACTCTCAAAATAATATAAGTGAAGCACGAGAGTTCATCTATTTCTTCAAAATAAAACCACCGCCGTGCTCTAAAAGGATATAAGTGAAGCACTAGAGCAAATGACAAACTACTCCGAAAGATATAAGTGAAGATCAATGAGTAGTCGAATATTTATGCAACCATGTGAAGACTCTCTAACATTTAAGAATTTCAGATCTTGGTATTTTATTCAAACAGCAAGCAAAACAAAATAAAATAAAATGACGCTCCAAGCAAAAGACATATCATGTGGTGAATAAAAATATAGCTCCAAGTAAAGTTAGCGATGAACGAAGACGAAAGAGGGGATGCCCCAGGCTTTTGGTTCTCCTTGAATATTACCTTGGGGTGCCTTGGGCATCCCCAAGCTTAGGCTCTTGTCACTCCTTATTCCATAGTCCATCGAATCATTACCCAAAACTTGAAAACTTCACAACACAAAACTTAACAGAAAACTCGCAAGCTCCGTTAGTATAAGAAAATAAATCACCACTTAGGTACTGTTGTGAACTCATTCTAAATTCATATTGGTGTAATATATACTATATTCCAACTTCTCTATGGTTCATACCCTCCAATACTACTCATAGATTCATCAAAATAAGCAAACAACAAAATGAAAACAGAATCTGTCAAAAACAGAACAGTCTGTAGCAATCTGTATCATTCGAATACTTCTGTCACTCCAAAAATTCTGAAATAAATTGGTGGACCAGAGGCATTTGTCTATTAATCATCTGCAAAAAGAATCAACCTAAATGCCCTCTCCAGTAAAAAAGGCAGCTAATCTCGTGAGCGCAAAAGTTTCTGTTTTTTACAGCAAGATCGCAAAGACTTCACCCAAGTCTTCCCAAAGGTTCTACTTGGCACAAACACTAATTAAAATATAAAGGCACATCTAAACAGAGTCTAGATAAATTATTTATTACTAAACAGGAGCAAAAAGCAAATAACAGAAATAAAATTGGGTTGTCTCCCAACAAGCGCTATCGTTTAACGCTCCTAGCTAGGCATGATGATTTCAATGATGCTCGCATAAAAGATAAGAATTGAAACATAACAGAAGTGTCATGAAACATATGAATAACACATTTAAGCCTAACCCACTTCCTGTGCCTAGGGATTTTGTGAGCAAACAACTTATGGGAACAATAATCAACTAGCATAGGAAGGCAAAACAAGCATAACTTTAAAACCTTAAGCACATAGAGAGGAAACTTGATATTATTGCAATTCCTACAAGCATATATTCCTCCCTCATAATAATTTTCAGTAGCATCATGAATGAATTCAATAATATAACTATCATGTAAAGCATTTTTTTCATGATTCATAAGCATAGAATTTTTATTACTCTCCACATAAGCAAAATTCTTCTCCTGAATAGTAGTGGGAGCAAACTGAACAAAATAACTATCATGTGAAGCATAATCCAATTAAAAATTAAAATCATGATGACAAGTTTCATGGTTATTTTTATTCTTTATAGCATATGTGTCATCACAATAATCATCATAAAAGGAGGCATGCTTTCATCATAATAAATTTGCTCATCAAAACTTGGGGAACTAAACATATCATCTTCATCAAACATAGCATCCCCAAGCTTGTGGCTTTGCATATCATTAGCATCATGGGTATTCAAAGAATTCACGCTAACAACATTGCAGTCATGCTCATCATACAAATATTTAGTGCCAAACATTTTAATACATTCTTCTTCTAACACTTTGGCACAGTTATCGGAATCCTTATTTTCACGAAAGACATTAAAAAGATGAAGCATATGCGGTAACCTCAATTCCATTTTTAATTTTCTTTTATAAACTAAACTAGTGATAAAACAAGAAACTAAAAGATTCGATTCAAAGATCTAAAGATATACCTTCAAGCGCTAACCTCCCCGGCAACAGTGCCAGAAAAGAGCTTGATGTCTACTACACAACCTTCTTCTTGTAGACGTTGTTGGACCTCCAAGTGTAGAGGTTTGTAGGACAGTAGCAAATTTCCCTCAAGTGGATGACCTAAAGTTTATCAATCCGTGGGAGGCGTAGGATGAAAATGGTCTCTCTCAAACAACCCTGCAACCAAATAACAGAGAGTCTCTTGTGTTCCCAACACACCCAATACAATGGTAAATTGTATAGGTGCACTAGTTCAGCGAAGAGATGGTGATACAAGTGCAATATGGATAGTAGATATAGGTTTTTGTAATCTGAACATATAAAAACAGCAAGGTAACTAATGATAAAAGTGAGCGAAAATGGTATTGCAATGCGTTGAAACAAGGCCTAGGGTTTATACTTTCACTAGTGCAAGTTCTCTCAACAATAATAACATAATTAGATCATATAACTATCCCTCAACATGCAACAAAGAGTCACTCCAAAGTCACTAATAGAGGACAACAAACGAAGAGATTATTGTAGGGTACGATACCACCTCAAAGTTATCCTTTCTGATCGATCTATTCAAGAGTCCGTAGTAAAATAACACGAAGCTATTCTTTCCGTTCAATCTATCATAGAGTTCGTACTAGAATAGACTTTGACTAGAAACCATGAAATCCGAGATAGAATCCATCTATGAAAACAAAGTATAGACTTTGACTGACTTGCCCGAAGATCGGCGAGCCATAGAAAATAAATGGATCTTTAAGAAGAAGACAGACGCGGATGGTAATGTGACCATCTATAAGGCTCGACTTGTCGCTAAGGGTTATCGACAAGTTCAAGGGATTGACTACGATGAGACTTTCTCACCCGTAGCGAAGGTGAAGTCCGTCCGAATCATGTTAGCAATTTCCGCATTCTATGATTATGAGATATGGCAAATGGACGTCAAAACGGCATTCCTTAACGGCTTTCTTAAGGAAGAATTGTATATGATGCAGCCGGAAGGTTTTGTCGATCCTAAGAATGCTAACAAGGTGTGAAAGCTCCAATGCTCAATCTATGGGCTGGTGCAAGCATCTTGGAGTTGGAACATTCGCTTTGATGAGATGATCAAAGCGTTTGGGTTTACGCAGACTTATGGAGAAGCCTGCGTTTACAAGAAAGTGAGTGGGAGCTCTGTAGCATTTCTCATATTATATGTGGATGACATACTGTTGATGGGAAATGATATAGAATTCTTGGAAAGCATAAAGGCCTATATGAACAAGTGTTTTTCAATGAAGGACCTTGGAGAAGCTGCTTATATATTAGGCATCAAGATCTATAGAGATAGATCGAGACGCCTCATCGGTCTTTCACAAAGTACGTACCTTGACAAGATATTGAAGAAGTTCAATATGGATCAGTCCAAGAAGGGGTTCTTGCCTGTATTGCAAGGTGTGCGATTGAGCACGGCTCAATGCCCAACCACGACAGAAGATATAGAAGAGATGAGTGTCATCCCCTATGCCTCAGCCATAGGGTCTATTATGTATGCCATGCTGTGTACCAGACCTGATGTAAACCTTGCCGTAAGTTTGGTAGGTAGGTACCAAAGTAATCCCGACAAGGAACACTGGACAGTGGTCAAAAACATCCTGAAGTACCTGAAAAGGACCAAGGATATGTTTCTCGTTTATGGAGGTGGCGAAGAGCTCATCGTAAAGGGTTATGTCGACGCTAGCTTCGACACAGATCTGGATGACTCTAAGTCAC
This sequence comes from Triticum urartu, assembly GCF_003073215.2. Taxonomy (NCBI): domain Eukaryota; kingdom Viridiplantae; phylum Streptophyta; class Magnoliopsida; order Poales; family Poaceae; genus Triticum; species Triticum urartu. Next base: position 672,647,834 of record NC_053028.1, read on the forward strand.
AAACCGGATACGTGTATATTTTGAATGGTGGGGCAGTAAGCTGGTGCAGTTGCAAGCAAAGCATCGTGGCGGGATCTACATGTGAAGCAGAATACATGGCAGCCTCGGAGGCAGCACAAGAAGCAATCTGGGTGAAGGAGTTCATCACCGACCTAGGAGTCATACCCAATGCGTCGGGGCCGATGACTCTCTTCTGTGACAACACTGGAGCTATTGCCCTTGCCAAGGAGCCCAGGTTTCACAGGAAGACCAGGCATATCAAGCGTCGCTTTAACTCCATTCGTGAAAGTGTTCAAAATGGAGACACAGAAATTTGTAAAGTACATACGGACCTGAATGTAGCAGATTCGTTGACTAAACCTCTCCCTAGAGCAAAACATGATCAACACCAGAATTCCATGGGTGTTCGATTCATCACAATGTAACTAGATGATTGACTCTAGTGCAAGTGGGAGACTGTTGGAGATATGCCCTAGAGGCAATAATAAAATGATTATTATATTTCCTTGTTCATGATAATTGTCTATTATTCATGCTAGAATTGTATTATCCGGAAATCGTAATACATGTGTGAATACATAGACCACAATGTGTCCCTAGTGAGCCTCTAGTTGACTAGCTCGTTGATCAACAGATAGTCATGGTTTCCTGGCTATGGACATGGGGATGTCATTGATAACGGGATCACATCATTAGGAGAATGATGTGATGGACAAGACCCAATCCTAAGCTTAGCTCAAAGATCGTGTAGTTCGTTTGCTGTAGCTTTTCTGAATGTCAAGTATCATTTCCTTAGACCATGAGATTGTGCAACTCCCGGATACCGTAGGAGTGCCTTGGGTGTGCCAAACGTCACAACGTAACTGGGTGACTATAAAGGTACATTACAGGTATCTCCGAAAGTGTCTGTTGGGTTGGCACGAATCGAGACTGGGATTTGTCACTCCGTATGACGGAGAGGTATCTCTGGGCCCACTCGGTAATGCATCATCATAATGAGCTCAATGTGACCAAGGGGTTGGTCACGGGATCATGCATTACGGTATGAGTAAAGTGACTTGCCGGTAACGAGATTGAACAAGGTATTGTGATACCGACGATCGAGTCTCGGGCAAGTAACGTACCGATTGACAAAGGGAATTGAATACGGGATTGATTAAGTCCTCGACATCGTGGTTCATCCGATGAGATCATCGAGGAGCATGTGGGAGCCAACATGGGTATCCAGATCCCGCTGTTGGTTATTGACCGAAGAGGCGTCTCGGTCATGTCTGCGTGTCTCCCGAACCCGTAGGGTCTACACACTTAAGGTTCGGTGATGCTAGGGTTGTAGAGATATTAGTATGCAGTAACCCGAAAGTTGTTCGGAGTCCCGGATGAGATCCCGGACGTCACGAGGAGTTCCGGAATGGTCCGGACGTAAAGATTTATATATAGGAAGTCCAGTTTCGGCCAGCGGGCAGGTTTCGGTGGTTACCAGTATTGTACCGGGACCACTGGAAGGGTCCCAGGGGTCCACCGGATGGGGCCACCTATCTCGGAGGGCCCCATGGGCTGAAGTGGCGTGGGAACCAGCCCCTGATGGGCTGGTGTGCCCCACCCAAGGGCCCAAGGCGCCTAGGGTTGGAAACCCTAGGGGGCCGTTGCCCCCCGAGGGGGCATGCGCCCCCCTGGTTGGAAACCCTAAGGGGGCCATTGCCCCCAGGGGCCGCCGCCCCCCCCCCCTTTTAGATGGGATCTCCAAGGGGGCATGCGCCCCCCTAGGCCCTATATATAGTGGAAGGGAGGGAGGGCAGCCGCACCTTGCTCTTGGCGCCTCCCTCTCCCTCCGTAACACCTCTCCTCCCCGCTTGTGCTTGGCGAAGCCCTACCGGGATCTTGCTGCATCCACCACCACGCCGTCGTGCTGCTGGATCTTCATCAACCTCTCCTTCCCCCTTGCTGGATCAAGAAGGAGGAGACGTCTTCCCAACCGTACGTGTGTTGAACGCGGAGGTGCTGTCCGTTCGGCACTTGGTCATCGGTGATTTGGATCACGGCGAGTACGACTCCATCATCCCCGTTCACTTGAATGCTTCCGCTCGCGATCTACAAGGGTATGTAGATGCACTCCTATTCCCCTCGTTGCTAGAATACTCCATAGATTGATCTTGGTGATGCGTAGAAATTTTTTAATTTCTGCTACGATCCCCAACAGATACTTCTTATGATCTTGAAAATCTTTTTGGCACTTGCTTGGAAGAATATGATAATTGCTATACTATTGGTGCTATCCATGCTATTAATGATGAGAGTGATTATGCTTATGATATGAAAAGACCCAAGCTTGGGGATGCTATGTTTGATGAAGATGATGTTTTTGAGAATATATTTGCTGCAATTAATGTTTGTCCCAAGCTTGGGAATGCTACGTTTAATGAAGATGATATTTGTAGTCTCCCAAGTTTTGATATGCAAATTTATTATGATGATAGCATGCCTCCTACTTATTATGATTATATTGATGAAAGTGGGTTTGGAAGAGTGTCAACTTTTGGAAGTAATGATCCCGCTATTTTGGAGGATGTTGAATCTTATTGTGATAATTATGAAAGTGGATTTGGAGAGGTCATGACTTTATTTAGTAATGATTCCACTATCTTGGAAGAGGTTTCAATCGATTATGATGAGAACAAAGTTGCTACTTATGATAATTATTGTGATGATACATATGCTATAAAAGGTAGTGATGATTATATTTATAAAACTTGTCATGATTACGATTGCCCCTTTTCTGAACATTACTCTTTTAATGTGTAAACAATTTATAGTATTCAAGTCTCTTATGATACTCCCACTATCCCGAATGAGAAGAATTTTGCTTATGTGGAGAGTAGTAAATTTTCTATGCTTGCAGATCATGAAAAGAATGCTCTATGTGATGGTTATATTGTTGAATTCATTCATGATGCTACTGAAAATTATTATGAGGGAGGAATATATGCTTGTAGGAATTGCAATAATATCAAGTTTCCTCTCTATGTGCTTAAAATTTTGAAGTTATGTTTGTTTTACCTTCCTATTCAAGTTGATTCTTGTTCTCATAAGTTGTTTGCTCACAAAATCCCTATGCATAGGAAGTGGGTTAGACTTAAATGTGCTAGTCATATTCTTCTTGATGCTCTCTTTATGTTTCAATTCTTATCCTTTATGTGAGCATCATTGAAATCATCATGCCTAGCTAGGGGCGTTAAACGATAGCGCTTGTTGGGAGGCAACCCAACTTTATTTTTGCTCCTTACTTTTTGCTCCTGTTTAGTAATAAATAATTTATCTAGCCTCTGTTATGATTGAGTTTTTATGTTTTAATTAGTGTTTTTGCCAATTAGAACCGTTGGGAAGACTTGGGGAAAGTCTTGTTGATCTTGCTGTAAAAACAGAAACTTTAGCGCTCACGAGAATTGCTGCCATTTTTATTGGAGAGTGCTATTTAGTTATTTATTTTTGAAGATGATTAATAGATAAATTCCTCACGCCCAGCAATTTATTTGAGAATTTTATGAGTTCCAGAAGTATACGTTTGATCCAGATTACTACAGACTGTTCTGTTTTTGACAGATTCTGTTTTTGATGTGTTGTTTGCTTATTTTGATGAATCTATGAGTAGTATCGGAGGGTATGAACCATAGATAAGTTGGAATACAGTAGATATTACACCAATATGAATTTAGAATGAGTTCACAACAGTACCTAAGTGGTGATTTATTTTCTTATACTAACGGAGCTTACGAGTTTTCTATTAAGTTTTGTGTTGTGAAGTTTTCAAGTTTTGGGTAAAGATTTGATGGACTATGGAATAAGGAGTGGCAAGAGCCTAAGCTTGGGGATGCCCAAGGCACCCCAAGGTAATATTCAAGGACAACCAAGAGCCTAAGCTTGGGGATGCCCCGGAAGGCACCCCCTCTTTCATCTTCGTTCATCGGTAACTTTACTTGGAGCTATATTTTTATTCGCCACATGATATGTGTTTTTCTTGGAGCATAATTTTATTTTCTTTTGTTTTGCTTGCTGTTTGAATAAAATACCAAGATCTGAAATTATTAAATGTTAGAGAGTCTTCATATAGTTGCATAATTGTTCGACTACTCATTGATCTTCACTTATATCTTTCGGAGTAGTTTGTCATATGCTCTAGTGCTTCACTTATATTATTTTGAGAGTCTTTAGAACAGCATGGTAATTTGCTTTGGTTATGAAATTAGTCCTAATATGATGGGCATCCAAGAGGGATATAATAAAAACTTTCATATAAGTGCATTGAATACTAAGAGAAGTTTGATACTTGATGATTGTTTTGAGATATGGAGATAGTGATATCAAAGTTGTGCTAGTTGGGTAGTTGTGAATTTGAGGAATACTTGCGTTGAAGTTTGCAAGTCCTGTAGCATGCACGTATGGTAAACGTTGTGTAACAAATGTGAATCATGAGGTGTTGTTTGATTGTCTTCCTTATGAGTGGCGGTCGGGGACGAGCGATGGTCTTTTCCTACCAATCTATCCCCCTAGGAGCATGCGCGTAATGCTTGGTTTTTGATGACTTGTAGATTTTTGCAATAAGTATGTGAGTTCTTTATGACTAATGTTGAGTCCATGGATTATACACACTCTTACCCTTCCATCATTGCTAGCCTCTTCGGTACCGTGCATTGCCCTTTCTCACATTGAGAGTTGGTGCAAACTTTGCCGGTGCATCCAAACCCCGTGATATGATACGCTCTGTCACACATAAACCTCATTATATCTTCCTCAAAACAGCCACCATACCTACCTATTATGGCATTTCCATAGCCATTCCGAGATATATTGCCATGCAACTTTCCACCCTTCCGTTTATTATGACACACATCATCATTGTCATATTTCTTTGCATGATCATGTAGTTGACATCGTATTTGTGGCCAAGCCACCGTTCATAATTTTTCATACATGTCACTCTTGATTCATCGCAATCCCGGTACACCGCCGGAGGCATTCATATAGAGTCATACTTTGTTCTAGTATCGAGTTGTAAATAAATAGAAGTGTGGTGATCATCATTAATAGAGCATTGTCCCAAAAAAAGGCAAAAAAAGAAAGGCCAAATAAAAAAGAAAGGCCAAATAAAAAGGAAAGGCCAAATAAAAAATAAAAAAATAAAAAGGGACAATGCTACTATCCTTTTTCCACACTTGTGCTTCAAAGTAGCACCATGATCTTTGTGATAGAGAGTCTCTTGTTTTGTCACTTTCATTTACTAGTGGGAATTTTTCATTATAGAACTTGGCTTGTATATTCCAACAATGGGCCTCCTCAAGTGCCCTAGGTCTTCGTGAGCAAGCAAGTTGGATGCACACCCACTTAGTTTCTTTTGTTGAGCTTTCATACATTTATAGCTCTAGTGCATCCGTTGCATGGCAATCCCTACTCCTTGCATTGACATCAATTGATGGGCATCTCCCTAGCCCATCGATTTGCCGCGTTGATGTGAGACTTTCTCATTTTTGTCTTCTCCACATAACCCCCTCATTATATTCTATTCCACCCATAGTGCTATATCCATGGCTCACGCTCATGTATTGCGTGAAAGTTGAAAAAAGTTTGAGATTACTAAAGTATGAAACAATTGCTTGTCTTGTCATCGGGGTTGTGCATGATGAGAGCATTCTTGTGTGACGAAAATGGAGCATGACCAAACTATATGATTTTGTAGGGATGAACTTTCTTTGGCCATGTTATTTTGAGAGGACATGATTGCTTTGTTAGTATGCTTGAAGTATTATTATTTTTATGTCAATATTAAACTTTTGTCTTGAATCTTATGGATTTGAATATTCTTGCTACAATAAAGAGAAATACATGAGAAATATGTTGGGTAGCATTCCACATCAAAAATTCTGTTTTTATCATTTACCTACTCGAGGACGAGCAGGAATTAAGCTTGGGGATGCTGATACGTCTCCAAATCTATAATTTTTGATTATTCCATGCTATTATATTAACAACCTTGGATGTTTTATATGCATTTATATGCTATTTTATATGATTTTTGGGACTAACCTATTAACCTAGAGCCCAGTGCCAGTTTCTATTTTTTCCTTGTTTTAGAGTATCGCAGAAAAGGAATATCAAACGGAGTCCAAACGGAATGAAACCTTCGGAAAAGTTATTTTTGGAAAGAAAGCAATACAGGAAACTTGGAGTGCACGTCAGGGGATCAACGAGGAAGCCACGAGGCAGGGGGGCGCGCCCACCCCCTAGACGCGCCCACCCCCTGGACGCGCCCTCCACCCTCGTGGGCCCCTCGTGGCTCCCCTGATGTATTTCTTCCGCCTATATATATATCCATATACCCTAAAACTATCAGGGAGCACAATAGATCAGGAGTTCTGCCGCCAGAAGCCTCCGTAGCCACCAAAAACCAATCTAGACCCGTTCCGGCACCCTGTCGGAGGGGGGAATCCCTATCCGGTGGCCATCTTCATCATCCCGGCGCTCTCCATGACGAGGAGGGAGTAGTTCTCCCTCGGGGCTGAGGGTATGTACCAATAGCTATGTGTTTGATCTCTCTCTCTCTCTCTCTCTCTCGTTTTCTTGAGGTGGTACGATCTTGATGTATCGCAAGCTTTGCTATTATAGTTGGATCTTATGATGTTTGTCTCCCTCTACTCTCTTGTAATGAATTGAGTTTTCCCTTTGAAGTTATCTTATCGGATTGAGTCTTTAAGGATTTGAGAACACTTGATGTATGTCTTGCGTGGGATAACCATGGTGACAATGGGTTATTCTATTGATTCACTTGATGTATGTTTTGGGGATCAACTTGCGGGTTCCGCCCATGAACCTATGCATAGGGGTTGGCACACGTTTTCGTCTTGACTCTCCGGTAGAAACTTTGGGACACTCTTTGAAGTACTTTGTGTTGGTTTGAATATATGAATCTGAGATTGTGTGATGCATATCTTGTAATCATACCCACGGATACTTGATGTGACATTGGAGTATCTAGGTGACATTAGGGTTTTGGTTGATTTGTGTCTTAAGGTGTTATTCTAGTACGAACTCTAGGGCTGTTTGTGACACTTATAGGAATAGCCCAACGGATTGATTGGAAAGAATAACTTTGAGGTGGTTTCATACCCTACCATAATCTCTTCGTTTGTTCTCCGCTATTAGTGACTTTGGACTGACTCTTTGTTGCATGTTGAGGGATAGTTATGTGATCCAATTATGTTATTATTGTTGAGAGAACTTGCACTAGTGAAAGTATGAACCCTAGGCCTTATTTCAACGCATTGCAATACCGTTTGTGCTCACTTTTATCATTAGTTACCTTGCTGTTTTTATAATTTCAGATTACAAAAACCTTTATCTACTATCCATATTGCACTTGTATCACCATCTCTTCGCTGAACTAGTGCACCTATACAATCTACCATTGTATTGGGTGTGTTGGGGACACAAGAGACTCTTTGTTATTTGGTTGCAGGGTTGCTTGAGAGAGAACATCTTCATCCTACACCTCCTACGGATTGATAAACCTTAGGTCATCCACTTGAGGGAAATTTTCTACTGTCCTACAAACCTCTGCACTTGGAGGCCCAACAACGTCTACAAGAAGAAGGTTGTGTAGTAGACATCAGTATATATAAGAGGTTTTGGCATCGGGAACAAGTCAGGGGTCTTCGAGGCGGCCACGAGGTAGGGGGCGTGCCCAGGGGGTAGGGCGCGCCCCCCACCCTCATGGGTGCCTCGGGACTCTTCTGGCCCATATCCGATACTCCGTGGGCTTCTTCTGGTCCAAAAATAACATCCGTGAAGTTTCAGGTCAATTGGACTCCGTTTGGTTTTCCTTTTCTGTGATACTCAAAAACAAGGAAAAAACAGAAACTGGCACTGGGCTCTAGGTTAATAGGTTAGTCCCAAAAACCATATAAAATACCATATAAATGCATATAAAACATCCTAGATGGATAATATAATAGCATGGAACAATAAAAAAATTATAGATACATTGGAGACGTATCACCAGCCTTCTCAGCTTCTATACGTCATCACCACAGGCACCCACCCCCCTCGATTTGTGCCGCTGTGTTAAACTCCTGAGCTCACTGATGTCGTCCGCCACAGTAGCTTTGATCTGGAGTCCTTGGGTCGTGAGGGGTTCGACCTGGATTGCTGGATCGACCTCCTTCTCCTCTCAACCTTCGAGATGCACCCGAATCGCACCATGAACACATCAAGGGTGTGTTGTCCCCTCTACATTGCGAGGGACACGACCATCCTCCCCAACAGCCCCAGGCGGAGGAGGAGGACTCCATCTGCTCGGATACGGAGGTGGAGGCAAACATCCAATAGCTCTGCAACCGACGGGAAAATATTGACATGATCTCCATGGACATGGAGTCCGACAATGAACCTGAGCTGCCTGTGCCTGCAATCCGGCAAGATCCAGGTCTGTCGGCACTGCTAGCACGAACGACGACTAGAAGTAGCTTGGCAGTAGTATTTAGTAGTACATAGATGTTAGGTGCTGCATGATCTAGGCCCAGTTCTTTTGAGCAGATTGTGGAGAATTTCGGTTTGGAAAGCCTGGAGCCAAAAGAAATTGTTTTGACTTCCAAAATCTGGAGAGGATTCTCTAGAATCCTAGTGCAATCCAAAAGCACCCAAAAATCTTGATTTTCCTAGAATCCCGAGATTTTGGTAAGTCCCACCAAAGAAAACGTTTCAAAATATAAGTGTACCCCTATCCCATGGAGAAATTATGCCCGGAATGCCACTAGCACATCCACGCGGTGGAGAGAAAAGGAGGTAGCGCTTCGCTCGACCGCCCCTGTTCGCATCAGGGGAAATAACTCCCTGCCGCAGCGAGGGCTAGGGTTGCCGCGCCGCCACCGGACCCACCTCATCGGCCAGGCCCTTGCCGCCGCCGGCCAGGTTCCCGCCACCGACCGCCTTATCTCCCTCTGCCGCCCCTCTTCCTTCGCTGCTCGTCCTCCCATCCGCCCTGTCTCCACCAAGAACCACCGAAGCTGCACCTCGACGGCTTCCGATGGCCACCGGCGCATCACCTCGAAGGCCACGAGCAGCCCACGAGAGGAGCAACACACCCATGGCGAGGCATCCTCTTTCCCTATCTCTCTGTTCTTATTTTTTCTTATGCTAAATTGGATAGCTAGACTGATTTATGTTGCATAGGTAGATGGATTGATGCTGGGATTTGTTAGATAGATGGATGGATTCATTGTTGATGCTGGTAGATGGATGGATGGTGCTAAATTTTTTTTTGTGTGTGCTGCTGTCAATGCTACTAATGGTAGATGGAGAAAGTCAAAGAACCCAAAGCAAATTGGGACAGTTCTTCTCATACAATTTTTATGAGTGTGTGCGTAGAGGAGGTTCGAGCAAATAACCGCAACGGTGGTTATTTGTTGGACATAGGACAAGCTAATTTGCATAAAAAGTTCAATGAACACTCTGGAAGAAACTATTCGACCCGACAAATCAAAAATAGGTGGGGTGTATGTAGAAGCGAGTACAACACATGGAAGACATTGATCCAGCAAGCATCTGGATTAGTAAGAGATGAGCATACACACGCTATTGCAGCTACAAAAAGTGGTGGGCATTGGAGATAAAGGTATTGTTGTTGCCATGTAATTTCTTAAATAAAGAGTCGTGTTGCTTCAGTTTTGATATTAACCTATGGTGCTATATGATTATAGGCACATCCAGAAGCTGCCAAGTTCCGCTATGCTCCACTAGCGGAGGAGGAAAAATGCCAGAGGTTTTCAATACTACTTGTGTCACAAATGAGCATGCGAGGGTGCTAACTCCCTCGTATCAAGGTGATCCCTCTCGAATCAGTTTGGAGGATGACTCAGGGTGTGATAGTCAGGAAGGCCAAGTTACCCCTGTTCAAAATCGAGCCAAGGGTGGGAAGAAGAGGGCATGTCCTTATTCGCCAAGTCCAACGATGAATGACAAGTGGTCAAGTGAGAATGCTAAAAATGAGGCTTTTATACGCATGGTGGACATCTTTGGTGCAAGAGACAAGAGGGATGCAGAGGAGATTGCAAGGGAGAAGAGGGATGCAGAGGAGAGGGCAATGGAGAAGAGGGATGAAGAGGAAAGGGCAAGGGAGAGGAGGAATGTAGAGGAGAGTGTGGATCCAACAAGACAAGAGATTAAACAAATGATGGCCATGGTGGAAGCGGATGGTGCAAAACCAGGAAGTGATGAGCATTTCCATGCTACATTTCTTTTCGTGGAAAAGAAATATCGTGATGTTTTTTCCCACTTTCACGGCTCATGAACCTCTTGCAATGCTTGGATGGATAAAGAGGATGTGAGAGCTCAATAATAAGCAGAACATCTATGTTTTAATTGCTTTCTACCAGACTATTTACTTGCAATGTTGTGAGCTAAGCTACTTGCTTTGGAGGTGTACTTTTTTGAACTAAGTTATTTGCTTTGGAGATGTACTATTATTGTTATCTGAACTGTGTTGTATCTAATATTACACTATGTCCATGTTGTTGCAACAGATGGATAAATCCAGAAAGAAACAAGAAGAAAAGGAATTTGAGGCGGCCATGGTTGCATTTGCTATGGATGTCGTAATGTAGATAAATATTATCTTGTCGACTCCGGATATCCAAACAAGGTTGGATATCTATCTCCATACAAAGGGCAACGATACCATGTACCAGATTTCCAACAACACTCACCAGTTGGGAGATATGAGACATTCGACCATCGACATTCTTCTTTGCGAAATGTCATCGAAAGAACATTTGGTGTTCTCAAGATGAAATGGCGAATTCTTGGAGTTCGAGGCATACCTCGGTACAAACCGGAGACCCAAAAGATGATTGTCACTGCATGCATGTGTCTCCACAATTGGATTTGTGATAGCAAGTTACGTGATGAGCATTTTGACAAGTTCGACAATAATGCATATGTGCAACCTCCATTGCCGTTTACAGGTGCCAACGCTCTACCACCAGAAGATGATGGTACCATGAACGCAATACGTGAGGCGATTGCTGCTAGTCTCGTACCCTGAGATTATCCATTTTTTAGTTCATCCACTTTTGTAATGAACAAATCTTTAAATCCATTCTAAATATAATATTTAGAACTTTTTATGACATTCGTAAATCACTTTCGTACTCATATTCGACTAGATACTGTTAGAAACAACAAGGCGTTAATAAATTCATCAAACAATTTCTGTCTAAGGGTACTAGAAACATTTCAACACGCAACTCTTTTCAGAATCTCAACCTACAATCCCAGAAAAGAACTCGACAACAGATGAAGCAGATTCTAGGAGAATTCTCCAAAGTCTTGATTCTACATAATCCCGTGTGAAAAGAACTGGGCCCTAGTATGGATTTGGGTAGTCAAGTTTAAGGTATGTGGTTGTATGAGATGAGAAAATTGTGTTGACCGGTCACTGTCCACGGCAGACGTATGGGTGTCTTTTTTTTCTATTTGTGATTGTAGATGCTTTTATAGTGCTTAAGTAGTGTTCGGCTGATCACAACCAATATGTTGGACAGGGTCAGCTCTCGATACCAGTGTTGGACTTTCTCTGACTCTGATGTATGCCTTAGTTGTTGGCTGACCCAGGAATGCGAAAAGAAATGTAAAGAAAATATATAATTTTTATTTTTAGTGCGGTATGGAAAATATATAATTTTTAAACCAATACATAATTTTTAATTTGATGAACATGTAGGACTGATGTCCACTACACAACCTTCTTCTTGTAGACGTTGTTGGGCCTCCAAGTGCAGAGGTTTGTAGGACAGTAGCAAATTTTCCTCAAGTGATGACCTAAGGTTTATCAATCCGTGGGAGGCGTAGGATGAAGATGGTCTCTCTCAAGCAACCCTGCAACCAAATAACAAAGAGTCTCTTGTGTCCCCAACACACCCAATACAATGGTAAATTGTATAGGTGCACTAGTTCGGCGAAGAGATGGTGATACAAGTGCAATATGGATAGTAGATAATAGTTTTTGTAATATGAAAATATAAAAACAGCAAGGTAACTAATAATAAAAGTGAGCACAAACGGTATTGCAATGCATTGAAACAAGGCCTAGGGTTCATACTTTCACTAGTGCAAGTTCTCTCAACAATAATAACATAATTGGATCATATAACTATCCCTCAACATGCAACAAAGAGTCACTCCAAAGTCACTAATAGAGGAGAACAAACGAAAAGATTATGGTAGGATACGAAACCACCTCAAAGTTATCCTTTTTGATCGATCTATTCAAGAGTCCGTAGTAAAATAACACGAAGCTATTCTTTCCGTTCAATCTATCATAGAGTACTAGAATAACACCTTAAGACACAAATCAACCAAAACCCTAATGTCACCTAGATACTCCAATGTCACCTCAAGTATCCGTGGGTATGATTATACGATATGCATCACACAATCTCAGATTCATCTATTCAAACCAACACAAAGTACTTCAAAGAGTGCCCCAAAGTTTCTACCGAAGAGTCAAGACGAAAACGTGTGCCAACCCCTATGCATAAGTTCACAAGGTCACGGAACTCGCAAGTTGATCACCAAAACATACATCAAGTGGATCACGTGATATCCCATTGTCACCACAGATAAGCACATGCAAGACATACATCAAGTGTTCTCAAATCCTTAAAGACTCAATCCGATAAGATAACTTCAAAGGGAAAACTCAATTCATCACAAGAGAGTAGAGGGGGAGAAACATCATTAGATCCAACTACAAATAGCAAAGCTCGCGATACATCAGGATCGTGCCAACTCAAGAACACGAGAAAGAGAGAGATCAAACACATAGCTACTGGTACATACCCTCAGCCCCGAGGGAGAACTACTCCCTCCTCGTCATGGAGAGCACCGGGATGATGAAGATGGCCACCGGAGAGGGATTCCCCCCTCTGGTAGGGTGCCGGAATGGGTCTAGATTGGTTTTCGGTGGCTACGGAGGCTTCTTGCGGCGGAACTCCCGATCTATTCTGCTCCCTGATGTTTTTAGGGTATGTGGATATATATAGGCGAAAGAAGTCGGTTAGGGGAGCCACGAGGGGCCCACGAGGGTGGGGGCGTGCCCAGGGGGGCAGGCGCGCCTCCCTGCCTCGTGGCCACCTCGAAGCTTCCTTGACTTGAACTCCAAGTCTCCTGGATCACGTTCGTTCCAAAAATCACGCTCCCGAAGGTTTCATTCCGTTTGGGCTCCGTTTGATATTTCTTTTCTGCGAAACACTGAAACAAGGGAAAAAACAGAAACTGGCACTGGGCTTTGGGTTAATAGGTTAGTCCCAAAAATAATATAAAAGTGCATAATGAAGCCCATAAACATCCAAAACAGGTAATATAATAGCATGGAACAATAAAAAATTATAGATACGTTGGAGACGTATCAAGGACATCTCATTTGCATCAGATTAAACCAGGTGAATCTAGAATATCGTGTTAGATAATCGAATCATACGGAAAAGTACAATAAACTACATTTTTGGTTCTTCAATAATTTAATTACTGCCCCCAACTTGCAAGTCAAATTTTTGTGTCTTAAAAGTTTACATAAATATGACTGCATAATATACGCTAGAAACCACTATTGGAATATTTATAAGTGTATATATGATTTAGAAATCTCTATCATAATATTCAATAATAAAAGAGATATGAACATATGCAAATGTGTATACACTACATTGTTGCAATATTAGAAAAATAAATCTATAGATTGTTTATACAATAAAGAAAAAAAATGCTACATCACAAAATTTTCATTTTGTAGAATTAAATTTTTTAATGATATGCATTACAACTATATACTAATGAAAAATATAAATATTATTTAAAAATATTCTTATGTTGTTAAATAATATAAAATATATTAATTGTAACTATAATATGGTATACTTAGTTTAAAATATGTATACAAGTTTAGTGTAAAAAATAATTGTTTAAATTGCCCCCGGGCCAAAAAAATGCTTTGGACCGGCAATGAGATGGTATAGTGAAAGGATAATATAATGAAAGTATATTGCATATAGGCTTGGCTCCCCTCCATCCCATGAAAATATTTGAAGGCTATATAGACGCGCGACATATGTACTGTGTGTTTGTAGCCTATGCTGAATCAAAAGAGTCAACTGTACGCGGTGTGCTCAACCTCTATCCGAACGAGATTGTGGGCGCGCGATATGACCAGTGTATATGATAAATTTTCTTTCCCTTGCCTCGGACATGAAGCCCATCATTTTGCCTTCCAAATGGACAAGCCTAGTGGGCTGCCACTGCTTCTACCGTGGAGATTGTCTGTGGCCAGTTGGCGCTGAATCGTGATGCCGAACCATGACGCCGAATGGCCTGTGCTGGAAGAGCTAACCTCTCCAGATCCCACACTGGCATTCGCATGCGTCCATAGCCATGACGTCCACGAGCCTACTATCGACCTAACTTATGTTGCGCTACCGATGGAGCCCTCTCATCCACCGTCGCTGAAATCACTATTTTGACTCTATCTATAACTACTACCACTAATAATGGGTCTATTGTACTAACACCCTTAAGAGTCTTATTCTAGAGGTAAATGCACCGGGAGCCTTAAAAAAACTTACACGCGATGGTCAATTTGGTATACAAATTTGTAAAACTAGATAATACACCGCGCGTTGCCGCAGAACATGTAAAATATGAACTTCAGAAAATTATGCATATTCAAGGTGAAGTGAAAGAGTAGAAGGTTTTCGAATCTATTATTTGTTGTTTCACAGGAAAAATGAAAAAAAGGAAAGTACCCAAGTCTCGTTGTTCCTTTTAGATGCATACCAAATTATTACTGCTGAAGAGGGCAGACCTCATGCTAAATAGCTCATGTGTCTTGGGAGACAAACAGAAAGAGGGCATCTCATGATTTACAACATGTAGAAAGCACATATATTGCATGGCCAATTGACCATATATGGAACAGAATACTCATGGGGAAACCATTTCAGCTCCCGGATCCAGATGCTCCTGCTATGTGGACCACTCAGCTGCATAGCGATCCACGCCCACACTACCGGAATTAGGTTCTATGCTGATGGCCCACACCGTCAGGCCATCGGCATAGGGGCAAACCCCGTCGGGATACCCCTATGCTGACGACTGCCGTCGGCAATGTGTACGTCGGCGTATCCAGGTCGAGCCATTGGCACAAAAAAGCCGTCGGTATAGCGGGATATCCATAACTAGGATGCATCCTCCTATCCGTGCCTTCCATCTGCGGGAGCGGCGAAACAAGCATGGTTCGACAGAGGCCACCAAGGATAGCGGCAGGGGCAGAGGAGTGGAGGCAGCGGGCAGTGCCGGCAGCGGCGGCGGAGGAGGGGAGGTGTCGTGGACCGTCGACCATGCCAAAGGGGCTGACCAGACGCAGAGATCGAGGGGAGGCGGCGGGCAGCACCAGCAGAGGCGGAGGTGTCGCGGACCGACAACCATGCCAGAGGGGCGGACCACATGCAGAGATCGAGGGGAGGCAGCGGGCAGAGCCTGGAAGAGGAGGGGAGGTGCCGTGGACCGGCGACCTGCCAGAGGGGCAGACCACACGGAGAGATTGCTTCCTAGCCACCGCACTCTATACTATTGCCAGTGGAGTAGATTAGTCCTTTATTTAGGGAGAGAGAGAGAGAGAGAGGAAACAGAAAGGATGGTGGACATGATGATTGGGCTTCTGTTTGCACGAATTGACACCATTGAGCTTCAGTGGTAATTTAAGACTCGAAACAGAGTGATCACATGCAAGTCTAGATGCTAATAGAAATTAGTTACATGAAAAAATAATTGATGACGTGGTAAGTTGTTGAGGTGGATAGGCTACATGTCAAACAAATATGATAGTGAAGGTAAACTATTTAGGTATTATAGATGACGGAAGCAGGATACCATTCTATTTGGCGGATGGCGGAACAAGGCTAAAAGTAATTAGTGATACATTTAATTACTTTGGCGGATAATGAAAGCAAGCTACTAAGAAGCTAATACTAGTCACAATGGGTAGTAACTTAGACTAATAACATGCATATGTTACTAGTCTATGTTACTACCTCTATAGTGGGGAGTAACATATGTGTGGTGTCATGCAACAATTTATTTATTAGGTTGTGGATTCATCTTGTCTTAGTATGTGTGATGTTACATTAACTAGTTATGTTATCACATGCCTCTATTTTCTCATTAATTACTTGCCACATCATCTGTTTTATCTAAAGATGTGTAATGTTACCACCTATGTTACTCCCACTATGGATAGTCTAATCATGTAGCTAGCCCTAAAGACTCTAAGCTCCTTTAAAATGGGATGCTCTCGACGCTCATAGTATTTTTTTGATCCTGCGTCCAGCTATCAGTCATTGGGAGTGCCATATCTTTTAAATTTTTTTAGTATCGGGTCATGGCCTGCTCACAACCACACGTCTACGGCCATAACTCTCACTAGATCGGCAACACGCCTTGGCGCGAGAGTGCCAGTCCTAACCTTTTGTAAGCAGGTAATGCTAAATTAGTAAGAAGCACGCCCTGAAGTATGTAATCAATGCACGGTTCAACACCAAAAGCAATGCAAATCTTTAACCTCGTGAATTTTCTAATCAAAGTACATATCACAGAGTACAATTGAGGCACATCAAACTCGGCACAAAGGAATAGGCCAAGTAATGTTTAATAGATCAGGCTTGAGTAGCACATAGGCAGCAAGACAGTGCAAACTATTAAAAGCGAAGCATTTACACAGGAGGCTAGTGACAATCAGATAGCAGTCCTTCGCCAAGGACGGTTGAAATTCCTTGTCACGCAAAGAAAAGGTCGTTCAAAGAAAAGTTGAGTAGCATTGGCCTGAAAGTGAAGAAAAAACCATATTCCTGGAGAAGATATCTCAACATTTTTACAACAATAGACATCTACAGTGACCAAGATGAAACTATCAAGAAGGCAAGATTAGTAAACTAACATCAAGCAACATATTCCTGGAAACATTTAGCAAGATTAGTAAACTGACATTCTGTAGACCAAGGAAACATACATGTCTTTGACCAAACTAATTTAAAGGAGAATTTCTTTCAATCTTTGACCAACCTGTAGTTATTGTCACTCTTCCATCCACACCTTATAAAAATGAACAGAGGAGTAAAATAAAAAAACATGGTGCTTTAGTTAATGCAACAAAATATAAACCCTAACAAACACGAAGGCATAGGATGATGGTTAAGAAAGTCAATAGCAAATAATTAGTGAGCAAGTAGGTCACCTCACTTAATCTACCTTCTGCAATATACAATACGAGCAACACTTCTTTGTTTCATGTAAAGACCAGTACCAACTCTGGGTGTTAGTGAAACAGTTAATGGAAAGACCAATGTTGGGGTTTGTAATGTTTCAAATAGATACTCTACATAGTTGGTGACAGATGCAAATCCAAAACTTTGTCACGAGACACTTTTGATTGTTGATCGGATGTTTTCCCTTTATTAGTACATTGTACAATTTTTTGGCTAGTGAGAATAGGCAACCAATACTAACCCTGTCATACAACAGTTCAGGTCCACAATGTTGTTAAAATCAATTCCATAGATCCATCAAAATAAAATGTTGTTCACAAACCATTCTCTTATGGAAGACCAAATTTTAGCAGTACCAAAATGACCCACGGTGCTACTGGTTCTACTAACGTGACGAAACAAAATCCACACTCTAATGAATTACTAAACACCTGATTAGGCAGTGGACACATTTTCTATGGCTTAGGCAGACCAAATTAAGGAGAACTGAGAACATCTTTGTTAACGGCACAGGGTGTACAATGTACAATGTTCTCAATTCTACTGACTATGAAACATATGTTCTCTACGGTCTTACAACATTATAAAAATTATCTTATCAACGACTGCATTAAGAAAGAGAACAAAGAAGTCCTAGCAAAATAGCGGATGAGAGCACATTTTAGTATCCACATGAATGAGGTACACATGATGCCGGTCCTTGTACCACCTAACTATCATTTTAACTACAAGCTTTGGATCTTCAGTTGGATAAATCACAAGGCTTTGGTTTCAGTTAGATTTAAAAACTTTGGGCCTTCAGACAACAAATGTACCAGCAATCAAATGTACCTTCTGCTGACCTGGGCGTCAAGGTTGGGGGTGACGGTGACCTCGCCATCGGGGTTGATGCTGCCAGCAACCTTGGGGTCGGGGTAGGGGCTCGCGGCGATCTGGCCATCACGTCCTAGTGCAGTAAAGAGTAACATGGTTTCAATATTGTAACAAGCATCGACTAAAGAAGTGCACCTATATGTAGAACAAGCACATCTGTTGCTAGCTCTCGTCTCACATCACATCTTAATTCATTCATGTACAAAGACTAACAATCAATCATGGCAAGAATCTGAACCCTTTGGCTAACAAGTTGAACAAAATAGAGAAATAATGGATCAGGTTGGCGTGGGTGACACGAATCGGACCGGCGAGCTGCGTGCTGCTCTGGGGCTGCGCATGATCCCGCGAGCCGCGTGGGCTCAGGGGCGGCCGGAAGAGTAGTGTGCCGCCGACGGGCAGGCCGGAGGGGGGGAGGCTCAAATCGTAAAGCATTGCATGCCTTTTATTTGCTTCATATCAACTGAGTTTCAAATCAAGAGCAACAATCAGAAGGGTTTTAACCAGTATATCTGGAAGACATAGAACATAACAAAGAGGTAAACAAAGCAAGAGCTCCAAAAACTAAGTAACTTGACCCAAGAAGCATGATAGCAGGGCACATCAAATCAAGAAGTAGAAGGGCATAAAGGAGTGGAAGATAGAAATTAGGGGGAGGCAGAGCAGGTCACCATGCCTCTGAGGCAAGAGAAGCATTGGGGTCCATTCTTGGCCAAATTCAGATATGCAATGTAGGAGTACGAACAGGAAGATCAGTTCGTCTGCACCACCACTATACATCTTCAAAGGCACTGCACAGCAAAAGAAAATTGGTGCACTAACTAAAACAAATAATAAATAAAGATTCATTTGAGATTAGCGATATCAGACTGTATAGAGAAGCTAACTTCTAGCAACCGAAAATTATGAGCAAGACAGATTATATACCAGAATAAACATAGCTTCAGTTATGGAGTTCAGGTTAACTGAGTTCAGGCAGATGCCATCGTTATAGGTGAAGCGCAGCCCGGTCCTGCTGTTCCTCTTCCTGATGCTATAGGGCGGCAAAATGTCCCCTCTATTGAACACCTCCACGTACATTGCGACCCTGGCCACGAGAAGCTGCAATAATAGTCCAGGGAGGGAGGAGATATATCAATAAGAATAATGACAAATGCCAATAGATTTGATACAATTGTACTGCACACTGTTTCTGAATGCCACAAATTTATTGCCTGAGTCAAATCTATAGTACCATTGTATCAAGTCAAGGCAATAAAGTCAAATCTACTTGGAAGTACATGCAAGGGCCCTAAGCACTCCAAAGGATGGTGCACATCATGCGAGGGCCCAAAGCACTCCATGATTTGATACAAGGTAAAATGATAACAGAGGACAAATGAAGTAGAACAATCAGTACACAAGAAAGCAAGGAAATGGTAACATGCACATCAAAGCAAGTTAAACAGATAAGATAAATACCTAACAGAAGGGATCACTTCTTCCTGCCTTTCTTTCCCTCACTCACTGGGGCAATAACAGGAACAAATGGTTCAAACCTGAAAACCATGGGCACAAGGGGGAAAATCATATCAGGCAACAAACATGGGTACATTTTCAGTGGAAGCGATGCCGACTGGCAGAATAACAGTAATCACCTCTTTGCATCAGCTCGTCTTTCTCGACGATGTTCTTTTGGACGATCTTCTCACTAACCGAATCTGCCATCTCGCCGGCCTGTAATGGGAAGTACGACCCTGAAAATGGGAAGTAATGTGATCACAGAGGCATGGCGACCAAGTCTATAGAGCATAGGCAAAGAGGAAACTGAATTTACTTCAGATAACATGCCAACTGAAGCCGATGGTTTAGAACTATTCCCTGCAAGATTGCTGGATGCGTAAGTGGAGTTGCTGGAGTCATGATGACATCACCTTCTTCAATACATTCCATGAAGCTGTTGATATTATTTCTAGCACCTCAGCGTATATGTGGTTACCCTGACAGTCAAAGAACTATTGTGTAAGCATTTGTGAGAACAGGAATTAAAGAACTGTCTAGGCAACAATCACATAGACGATAGGATGATTGTACCGTGGCGGTATGTATCCGTAATGGGTTCATTATCAGTCCCACCACAGTGCTGCCATAGTCGTGAGACATACACACGGACACGCCAAATGGTATTTCCCTGACGAAGCAGGGACACAAGATTGAACTCCATTTGTAGAAATAGCAATCATCAAATATTAGATAGCCTCCGGAGAAAAGATTAGAAGACAGAATACTCATCAGAAACAAGAGATAAATAATGCAGAATCGGAAACCCAAGGTGTTACATGGAATAACCTTTTTTTCAGAAATAATTCAACTCTATCGTGAAGCAAGCTATGAACAAAACAAGACCAGACCGTTCATAGTATATACAGTTATTGAAGAGCAAGTAGTATATAAAATTTAGAGCTAAGTATCATTAAGGGCTCCTTTAACACAAGCAGAGATAGCATGATCATAATATACATATAAACACGCTGGCAGTAGGAAGCCTCGTTATCCATGCACCCCAGAAGAAGGACATCATCCACACAGATAGGCATCGTTATAGATGACACGAGCAAAAGCACAACTATTACTAACTATTCTTAGGGTTTAATACAAAGCAAATCCACCTAAAAAGAGTACTATCATGGATCTAACATTGTATCAAGAAAAGAAAAGGAGAGACATGTACTAACTGGACACTGAAGGCATATCATCTCCTAGGATACTATGGTAAAACTACAACCCAGAATAAACACATGCAAAGTTTTCTCTAAATGTTAATATATGCATGCTTTGACAATTTTCTAACCCAAACAAATAACTCAAAACCAACCCATGTGGATCTGGAACAACACATTTAAATCCTTATTAATAAGGGCAATCATTCTTAACAGTAATCCACAACTAAAAAACCAAGAATAACTCAAAACCAAACGCACCATTTACTCTTCTCCTAATTCAGCGATGGTGCAACACGTGTATTGCTCAATCTATATATATCCAACTAATGTATAGCCTTCAACCATCTATGTCGATGCATCTCACCTCTAATTGAACTGTTACTACCCAAAACAAAAATACACTGCATATGTACCAAGAGAAGTAATCCTTGATTTCTCTTTGCATAGCAATAATGAAATTAAACAAAGGAGAACATAATGCTTACACAGACATGATAAACATCAGAATTAGATATTTTGTCTGAAGCATAGCACACACATGATAGTAAAAGCCCAGAAAAGAAAGAAAAAATGTGAGAGGAATGGAATATGGTGAGAAGCAACCTTAGAACCAGAGTGAGAGGGGCATCACATGTACGTGCTGCTTCCAAGGACTGCCTCGTTCTTCAGCCCATTGCAGATCTGAAAATAAAAGGCAACCGAGGTTGACATCAGAGAGAGAGAGAGATGGCCGGGGCGCTTTGCTCCCTGATGAACCGCGGCGAGCTAGCGTGCTGCACAGGAGCAAATGGATAGAATCGAAGCAAGCAAGTCACAGAGAGATATTTCAGCATCATTCATGTTATCACCTGAAGATTCTGGTATCATAGCAAACAATCTAAGAATTACTTACCAACAGAAAAACTATGTGATGTGCATTATTTACACAAACCAATATTTTCATATAGGGTCAGAGAGATATTTCAGCATCCAAACCAATAAGAATGAAATAATCTAAGAGTACTATCACTATAGAGCAACAATTTATGAACTTGTTGTTAGTCAAAAGTAACAATATGTTCAAGCAAAAGGCCTAAGCATTAAGTATAATTAAAACCCCACACTATATGAATCATACTCAAGATTCTTTTGCATAGTCAGTCAATCACACCACACAAATATTAATATTAATTACCAAGAGAGTATTTCCAATCCTAGCGGAATACTACCAAATTTAAACTGTCATAGGACATGGATAATATCATGTATATCGTATTATCAAGCCATAGTCCTATTGCAGAAAATTATATTATTGAGCATGATTTGCTCACCTGATATAGATCACAAAGGGTCCCAATATACTTGAGGCAAGTTGTTCAACAAATATTTTGGTCTGGGCTCGGAAAATTGGATCGAATCAATCGTGGAGTCGTTGCACCGAGTCGAGACGAAATCAGTACCTGCAGCCTGGGGATCAATTGCTCATGCTCAAGAAATTGCTCTTTTTTCTAAGCCAAAAAGGTGCACAATCAGAACCATGATAAGAAAGTATTTTTTTCTAACAAACTCACAACAAAGAGTAAATCAATAGCTAGCAGGTGATTCACAGGATATGCACATGAAATAGACTTAGCTACAGGATAAATCATGAAATGAGACTGAGAGCACCAAAATAGATATGTAGATACTCTTCCTATTTTCTTCGTTTGCTAAATTAACATAGAAGAGCAAGAGATTACATATCTTCTTCTTCCCAGTAACTCTAGAGAACTGCATCTCTACCCCTTGGGACCCGACCCCCTGCAAATGAACATATCAAAATATCAAATCTTGAGGGAATGACCTCGTAAATCCACGCGAGACTGTGAGAGAGAGGGGGGTGGGGGAAGTGGAGAGGGCGCTGACCGCTAGCTAACTTCGCACGGCAGATCAGAGGCTACTCACCGCGGGTCATCCTCTTCCCGGAGGTGCATGAATCTACATCCTTTTAACAAACTTTTTAAATTGCATTTCAGTATGATCCAAATTATGGGCACGACTACCCAGCCATTTTGGGTACATCACTTGGACTAAAGAATTAGGAAACATAACCATCTTTGATTAACGAGCTAGTCAAGTAGAGGCATACTAGTGACACTCTGTTTGTCTATGTATTCACACATGTATTATGTTTCCGGTTAATACAATTCTAGCATGAATAATAAACATTTATCATGATATAAGGAAATAAATAATAACTTTATTATTGCCTCTAGGGCATATTTCCTTCAGTCTCCCACTTGCACTAGAGTCAATAATCTAGATTACACAGTAATGATTCTAACACCCATGGAGCCTTGGTGCTGATCATGTTTTGCTCGTGGAAGAGGCTTAGTCAATGGGTCTGCAACATTCAGATCCGTATGTATCTTGTAAATCTCTATGTCTCCCACCTGGACTAGATCCCGGATGGAATTGAAGCGTCTCTTGATGTGCTTGGTTCTCTTGTGAAATCTGGATTCCTTTGCCAAGGCAATTGGACTAGTATTGTCACAAAAGATTTTCATTGGACCCGATGCACTAGGTATGACACCTAGATCGGATATGAACTCCTTCATCCAGACTCCTCCATTTGCTGCTTCCGAAGCAGCTATGTACTCCGCTTCACATGTAGATCCCGCTACGACGCTTTGTTTAGAACTGCACCAACTGACAGCTCCACCGTTTAATGTAAACACGTATCCGGTTTGCGATTTAGAATCGTCCGGATCAGTGTCAAAACTTGCATCAACGTAACCTTTTACGATGAGCTCTTTGTCACCTCCATATATGAGAAACATATCCTTAGTCCTTTTCAGGTATTTCAGGATGTTCTTGACCGCTGTCCAGTGATCCACTCCTGGATCACTTTGGTACCTCCCTGCTAGACTTATGGCAAGGCACACATCAGGTCTGGTACACAGCATTGCATACATGATAGAGCCTATGGCTGAAGCATAGGGAACATCTTTCATTTTCTCTCTATCTTCTGAAGTGGTCGGGCATTGAGTCTTACTCAATTTCATACCTTGTAACACAGGCAAGAACCCTTTCTTTGCTTGATCCATTTTGAACTTCTTCAAAACTTTGTCAAGGTATGTGCTTTGTGAAAGTCCAATTAAGCGTCTTGATCTATCTCTATAGATCTTAATGCCTAATATGTAAGCAGCTTCACCGAGGTCTTTCATTGAAAAACTCTTATTCAAGTATCCCTTTATGCTATCCCAGAAATTCTATATCATTTCCAATCAAACTATGTCATCCACATATAATATCAGAAATGCTACAGAGCTCCCACTCACTTTCTTGTAAATACAGGCTTCTCCAAAAGTCTGTATAAAACCAAATGCTTTGATCACACTATCAAAGCGTTTATTCCAACTCCGAGAGGCTTGCACCAGTCCATAAATGGATCGCTGGAGCTTGCACACTTTGTTAGCTCCCTTTGGATCGACAAAACCTTCTGGTTTGCATCATATACAACTCTTCTTCCAGAAATCCATTCAGGAATGCAGTTTTGACATTCATCTGCCAAATTTCATAATCATAAAATGCGGCAATTGCTAACATGATTCGGACAGACTTAAGCATCGCTACGGGTGAGAAGGTCTCATCGTAGTCAATCCCTTGAACTTGCCGAAAACCTTTTGCGACAAGTCGAGCTTTGTAGACAGTAATATTACCGTCAGCGTCAGTCTTCTTCTTGAAGATCCATTTATTCTCAATTGCTTGCCGATCATCGGGCAAGTCAACCAAAGTCCATACTTTGTTCTCATACATGGATCCCATCTCAGATTTCATGGCTTCAAGCCATTTTGCGGAATCTGGGCTCACCATCGCTTCTTCATAGTTCGTAGGTTCATCATGATCTAGTAGCATGACTTCCAGAACAGGATTACCGTACCACTCTGGCGCTGATCTCACTCTGGTTGATCTACGAGGTTCCGTAGTATCTTATTCTGAAGTTTCATGATCATCATCATTAGCTTCCTCACTAACTGGTGTAGGTGTCACAGAAACAGGTTTTTGTGATGCACTACTTTCCAATAAGGGAGTAGGTACAGTTACCTCGTCAAGTTCTACTTTCCTCCCACTCACTTCTTTCGAGAGAAACTCCTTCTCCAGAAAGTTTCCGAAATTAGCAACAAAAGTCTTGCCTTCGGATCTGTGATAGAAGGTGTATCCAATAGTTTCCTTTGGATATCCTATGAAGACACATTTCTCCGATTTGGGTTCGAGCTTATCAGGTTGAAGCTTTTTCACATAAGTATCGCAGCCCCAAACTTTTGGAAACAACAACTTTGGTTTCTTGCCAAACCACAGTTCATAAGGCGTCGTCTCAACGGATTTTGATGGTGCCCTATTTAACATGAATGCGGCCGTCTCTAGAGCGTATCCCCAAAACAATAGCGGTAAATCAGTAAGAGACATCATAGATCGCACCATATCTAGTAAAGTACGATTACGACGTTCGGACACACCATTATGCTGTGGTGTTCCGGGTGGCGTGAGTTGCGAAACTATTCCATAATTTTTCAAATGTACACCAAACTCGTAACTCAAATATTCTCCTCCACGATCAGATCGTAGGAATTTTATTTTCTTGTTACGATGATTTTCAACTTCACTCTGAAATTCTTTGAACTTTTCGAATGTTTCAGACTTGTGTTTCATTAAGTAGATATACCCATATCTGCTTAAGTCATCTGTGAAGGTGAGAAAATAACGATATCCGCCACGAGCCTCAACGTTCATCGGACCACATACATCTGTATGTATGATTTCCAACAAATCTGTTGCTCTCTCCATAGTACCGGAGAACGGTGTTTTTGCCATCTTACCCATAAGGCACGGTTTGCAAGTACCAAGTGATTCATAATCAAGTGGTTCCAAAAGCCCATGCGTATGGAGTTTCTTCATGCGCTTTATACCGATATGACCCAAACGGCAGTGCCACAAATAAGTTGCACTATCATTATCAACTCTGCATCTTTTGGCTTCAACACTATGAATATGTGTGTCACTACTATCGAGATTCAATAAAAATAGACCACTCTTTAAGGGTGCATGACCATAAAAGATATTACTCATATAAATAGAACAACCATTATTCTCAGATTTAAATGAATAACCGTCTCGCATCAAACAAGATCTAGATATAATGTTCATGCTTAACGCTGGCACCAAATAACAACTATTTGGGTCTAATATTAATCCCGAAGGTAGATGTAGAGGTAGCGTGCCGACTGCGATCACATCGACTTTGGAACTGTTTCCCACGCGCATCGTCACCTCGTCCTTAGCCAATCTTCGCTTAATCCGTAGTCCCTGTTTCGAGTTGCAAATATTAGCAACAGAACCAGTATCAAATACCCAGGTGCTACTGCGAGAATTAGTAAGGTACACATCAATAACATGTATATCACATATACCTTTGTTCACCTTGCCATCCTTCTTATCCGCCAAATACTTGGGGCAGTTCCGCTTCCAGTGACCAGTCTGCTTGCAGTAGAAGCACTCAGTTTCAGGCTTAGGTCCAGGTTTGGGTTTCTTCTCTTGAGTAGCAACTTGCTTGTCGTTCTTTTTGAAGTTCCCCTTCTTCTTCCCTTTGCCCTTTTTCTTGAAACTAGTGGTCTTGTTGACCATCAACACTTGATGCTCCTTCTTGATTTCTACCTCCGCAGCTTTCAGCATTGCGAAGAGCTCGGGAATAGTCTTATTCATCCCTTGCATATTATAGTTCATCATGAAGCTCTTGTAGCTTGGTGGCAGTGATTGGAGAACTCTGTCAATGACGCAATCATCTGGAAGATTAACTCCCAATTGAATCAAGTGATTATTATACCCAGACATTTTGAGTATATGCTCACTGACAGAACTGTTCTCCTCCATCTTGCAGCTATAGAACTTATTGGAGACTTCATATCTCTCAATCCGGGCATTTGCTTGAAATATTAACTTCAACTCCTGGAACATCTCATATGCTCCATGACGTTCAAAACGTCGTTGAAGTCCCGATTCTAAGCCGTAAAGCATGGCACACTGAACTATCGAGTAGTCATCAGCTTTGCTCTGCCAGACGTTCATAACATCTGGTGTTGCTCCAGCAGCAGGCCTGGCACCCAACGGTGCTTCCAGGACGTAATTCTTCTGTGCAGCAATGAGGATAATCCTCAAGTTACGGACCCAGTCCGTGTAATTGCTACCATCATCTTTCAACTTTGCTTTCTCAAGGAACGCATTAAAATTCAACGGAACAATAGCACAAGCCATCTATCTACAATCAAGCATAAACAAGCAAGATACTATCAGGTACTAAGTTTCATGATAAATTTAGGTTCAATTAATTTACTTAAAGAACTCCCACTTAGATAGACATCCCTCTAATCCTCTAAGTGATTACGTGATCCAAATCAACTAAACCATGTCCGATCATCACGTGAGATGGAGTAGTTTCATTGGTGAACATCACTATGTTGATCATATCTACTATATGATTCACGCTCGACCTTTCGGTCTCCGTGTTCCGAGGCCATATCTATATATGCTTGGCTCGTCAAGTATAACCTGAGTATTCCGCGTGTGCAACTGTTTTGCACCCGTTGTATTTGAACGTAGAGCCTATCACACCCGATCATCATGTTGGTGTCTCAGCATGAAGAACTTTCGCAACGGTGCATACTCAGGGAGAAAACTTCTTGATAATTAGTGAGAGATCATCTTATAATGCTACCGTCAATCAAAGCAAGATAAGATGCATAAAAGATAAACATCACATGCAATCAATATAAGTGATATGATATGGCCATCAACATCTTGTGCTTGTGATCTCCATCTTCGAAGCACCGTCGTGATCACCATCGTCACCGGCGCAACACCTTGATCTCCATCGTAGCATCGTTGTCGTCTCGCCAATCTTATGCTTCCACGACTAAAGCATTACAGCGCGATTGCATTGCATACAATAAAGCGACAACCATATGGCTCCTGCCAGTTGCCGATAACTCGGTTACAAAACATGATCATCTCATACAATAAAATTCAGCATCATGTCTTGACCATATCACATCACAACATGCCCTGCAAAAACAAGTTAGACGTCCTCTACTTTGTTGTTGCAAGTTTTACGTGGCTGCTACGGGCTTAAGCAAGAACCAATCTTACCTACGCATCAAAACCACAACGATAGTTTGTCAAGTTGGTGTTGTTGTAACCTTTGCAAGGACCGGGCGTAGCCACACTCGGTTCAACTAAAGTTGGAGAAAATGTCACCCGCAAGCCACCTATGTGCAAAGCACGTCGGCAGAACCGGTCTTGCGTAAGCGTACGCGTAATGTCGGTCCGGGCCGCTTCGTCCAACAATACCGCCGAACCAAAGTATGACATGCTGGTAAGCAGTATGACTTATATCGCCCACAACTCACTTGTGTTCTACCCGTGCATATAACATCAACATATAAAACCTAGGCTTGGATGCCACTGTTGGGTTTCGTAGTAATTTCAAAAAAATTCCTACGCACACGCAAGATCATGGTGATGCATAGCAACGAGAGGGGAGAGTGTGATCTACGTACCCTTGTAGATCGACAATGGAAGCGTTTGGTTGATGTAGTCGTACGTCTCCACGGCCCAACCGATCAAGCACCGAAACTACGGCACCTCCGAGTTCTAGCACACGTTCAGCTCGATGACGATCCCCGGACTCCGATCCAGCAAAGTGTCGGGGAAGAGTTCCGTCAGCACGACGGCGTGGTGACGATCTTGATGTACTACCGTTGCAGGGCTTCGCCTAAGTACTGCTACAATATTATCAAGGACTATGGTGGAAGGGGGCACCGCACACAGCTAAGAATATGATCACGTGGATCAACTTGTGTGTCTAGGGGTGCCCCCTGCCCCCGTATATAAAGGAGCAAGGGGAGGAGGCCGGCCGGCCCTATAGGCGCGCCAAGGAGGAGTCCTCCTCCTAGTAGGAGTAGGACTCCTACTAGGAGGGGGAAGGAAGTGGGGAGGGAGAGGGAAAGGGGGGCGTCGCCCCCCCTCTCCTAGTCCAATTCGGACCAGGGGGGATAAGGCGCGCGGCCCACCCTGGCTGCCCCTCTCTCTCTCCACTAAGGCCCATAAGGCCCATTACTTCTCCCGGTAGGGTTCCGGTAACCCTCCGGCTCTCCGGTTTTCTCCGAAATCACCCGGAACACTTCCGGTGTCCGAATATAGCCGTCCAATATATCAATATTTATGTCTCGACCATTTCGAGACTCCTCATCATGTCCGTGATCACATCCGGGACTCCGAACTAACTTCGGTACATCAAAACTCATAAACTCATAATATAACTGTCATCGAAACCTTAAGCGTGCGGACCATACGGGTTCGAGAACAATGTAGACATGACCGAGACACGTCTCCGGTCAATAACCAATAGCGGAACCTGGATGCTCATATTGGCTCCTACATATCCTACGAAGATCTTTATCGGTCAGACCGCATAACAACATACGTTGTTCCCTTTGTCATCGGTATGTTACTTGCCCGAGATTCGATCGTCGGTATCTCAATACCTAGTTCAATCTCGTTACCGGAAAGTCTCTTTACTCGTTCCGTAATACATCATCTCGCAACTAACTCATTAGTTGCAATGCTTGCAAGGCTTATGTGATGTGCATTACCGAGAGGGCCCAGAGATACCTCTCCGACAATCGGAGTGACAAATCCTAATCTCGAAATACGCCAACCCAACATGTACCTTTGGAGACACCTGTAGAGCACCTTTATAATCACCCATTTACGTTGTGACGTTTGGTAGCACACAAAGTGTTCCTCCGGCAAACGGGAGTTGCATAATCTCATAGTCATAGGAACATGTATAAGTCATGAAGAAAGCAATAGAAACATATTAAACGATCGGGGTGCTAAGCTAATGGAATGGGTCATGTCAATCAGATCATTCACCTAATGATGTGATCCCGTTAATCAAGTAATAACTCTTTGTTCATGGTTAGGAAACATAACCATCTTTGATTAACGAGCTAGTCAAGTAGAGGCATACTAGTGACACTCTGTTTGTCTATGTATTCACACATGTATTATGTTTCCGGTTAATACAATTCTAGCATGAATAATAAACATTTATCATGATATAAGGAAATAAATAATAACTTTATTATTGCCTCTAGGGCATATTTCCTTCATAGAGAACCAAAGTGCTCATTGGGATGATTTCGTGAAATTCAAGGATTCGGAATTATCTGAGGAACGGTCGAGAATAAACAAGGCCAATGCCGCAAAAAAGGATAAGTTCCATAAGCTGGGGCCAGGTGGCTATGCGGTGGGAATGCCTAAGTGGGATAAGTCTAAAAAAGAGATGTTGGATGCAGGTGTCACTCCAGAAACATTGAGCTGCCCCCCCTGGTGCAGGACTTGGTTCTATGCGCATGGGGGGGAGTTGGACCCGAAGACAGGCAAAGTTTTGAAGAAGGCATGTGTGGACGGGGCCGAAGATAAGCTACTTGTTGCAATAGAAGAGGCTCGATCGGGGTTGTTCGAGCCCAATAGAGAGAACGACGAGCTTACGCGTGCCCTGGGAAATCCTGAACACCCGGGAAGAACACGAGGCATGGGCGCTATTCCGTGGTATGAGGGGTTTTCGGACTGGAACACCGACTACAGAACCCGTGCGAGAAAGAAGATTGCGGAGGAGAAGAAGAGGAAGATGGAGGAGGAGCAGAGGAAGCTAGACTATGAACGCCTTCAAGGCCTAGAATCAGTGCACGCGGACTTGGCAGTCAAATTCCAGCGGCAGGAGGAGCAGATCGACTCACTTAGCCAGCAAAGGGGGTCTCAGCAGCTAGCGGATGATCCACCATTGGATAGCACCGTCCCATCCATGCCGAGAAGCAGCGTGGGTTCCGCCCCGGGCGATGCATTGCTGGATAGCTACCCAGTGGATGACATCATGGAGAACACTAACTGCGAGCTACACTTCAAAATGAAGAACATATCCATGAAGGTGGCGGACGCCCTTGCTTTTACAAATCCCCCCAAGGCAACCTTCCATTGCAACCCAATTCCAGCGGGCTATGCTCGTGTCTTGGTTGATGAGGTGGTGGACCAATATTCGGGGCTAGAGCTTGACATTCCTGGAGGTGACGATGAGCACACACTAGGAGAGGCCAACCATCGTATCATCCTATGGAGAAAGGATTGCATCATCTTTCGAAGGCCACCGACACCGCGTCATCCGACTCCTCGTCGCAGTCCGCCAGCGAGTCAGCAGACTCCCGCTCCTCCAAGTCCACCAACGCGTCAGGCCACTCCTCCTCCAAGTCCGGCACAGCTTCAGGCCACTCCTCCTCCTCCAAGTCCGGCAAAGCGTCATGCCACTCCTCCTCCAAGTCCGGCACAGCTTCAGGCCACTCCTCCTCCAAGTCCGGCACAGCTTCAGGCCACTCCTCCTCCTCCAACTCAGCCATGTCAGCCGTCTTCGCCGCCTCAGCTATGGTGCGTAGCGGTACAAGTCGAGGTAGTACTGGAGGTATAGGCGGAGGCAAGCGATTTCAATATGGTCCAAGCCTCACGCCTCTTCCGCAGAGGCCTTACGACAAGTCCGAGGAGGAAAACGTAGCCATATCGAAGGCCGAGGTGGAAGCCCATTTTGCACCGAAACCGCCACCGCCGCCAAGGGAGAAAGTGCCTGTGGAAAAGATTGACCACTTCATTCGTATGGCTAGAGCACTAGCTCCCAAGCCTGTTGACACAAACTATGAGCGCCACATCAAGAAGTTAAATCGAGCACGTCTACAGAAAGAGGCGAGCTCGAGCTCGAGCAAATCAGCTGGCAAAAGGAGCGGTAAAACTGTTCCCCAGCTGGGAGAACAGGCGGCGCAATCAATCCCCCCGCTTGTTGTGCCAACAACACATGAGAGTAGGTGCGCCCAATATTATTGTGGGCAAACCGTTAACGTTCCCGGGGTGGGCGATGTGGTAATAACCGAGGAGCATATTGCGTAGGCTGAATCGATCGGGATCACTGTTGGACAACTCCTCGATATCGAGCCCATGTCTCCGACTAGAGAGGAGGAAATAAAACGGAAATATGCCCGGGGCCAACCTTTGGTCGAGCCAGAGGAGGTCAATAAGCTCCCAACGAGAATGTATGAATTGCATCAATGGTACATGGACATTACCAAGATTTCCAATCGAGAGTCCCTCATGGTGAATGTCAACAAGGATCATTACTACCATGAGAAAGCTGTGACCGTTGAGTATTCAAAACTATTTCAGCTATACAATAAAGACGCACTCGACAAATCTATCGTCAGTTGCTATTGTCTGTAAGTGATTTCTTTCTGTAATTTAAGTCTCAAGCTAGCTGTAGTGATCATTTTGATCAATCATTACCTGTAATTATCCTCACTATATTCTTTTCTATGGTATTATGCAGGATGAAGATTTATAAAATGGAAAAAGGTGGACGCTATGGCATTGGATTCGTTGACCCAAATGCCATTAATGAATACACATGGAAAATAGATCCATATCACGAAAAAAGTGTAGAGGAAAGCATGCTACAGTTCTTCAAGGAACTCAAATACAACGAAGATATACTACTTCCTTACAACTTCCAGTGAGTCACACTGTCTTGTACTACAAATTCTGTTTTTCCCTACTAGCTAGCTACATGTTTTTGCTTACACATGCCCGCTTAATTAAGAAATGCAAACGTGTGTGCATACAGATTTCACTGGATCTTGTTAATCATTAAAGTTGATGAAGGAACGGTTGAAGTACTAGACTCACTACTTAAGAAAGCAAGTGACTACACCATCGTGAAGGGGATAGTCAACAGGTAATTTCAATAATTATTAACTATATCTCAGCCTATTTAATTAGTTCGTCATTTCCTGATAACAACTATTTAATAACCCATTTATTCATTTTCTTTATCGGCGGGCAGGGCTTGGGCAAAGTTCATCAGGGCCACTACAGGCCCATGGAAACAAAATCTGAAATGGTATCGACCCAAGGTAAGTAATTAAGTAGTACTAGCTAGCTGCCATCTCTTTAATTATCATGCTTGATTAATTATTATCTGATCAAATTCCATTCTCGTAAAGGCCCTGAAGCAGGCGCCGGGGAATGATCTATGTGCATACTACGTTTGCGAGAACATTCGCATGATGGCGTCCGAAAGGAGCAAATCTCAAAGACAGGAGTGGGTACGATATCGATTGTCAGAACACTATTCACAATTTTTACACCATTATCGATATCTAGTCACACAACTAATACACATGCATATTGATCTCCTTCTTAACAGTTCAAAGAGGTGCGGGACAAGCTCCTAGCACAAGACCGCATAGAAGCAATTCAAGAGGAAATAGTGGGATTTTTGCTCGACCAGGTCATAGATCCCAAAGGAGAATACTATTACCCGCTACCGCCCCCATGAACCACTTCCAATTGTTATCGTGCTCCGAAGGCACCAATTAGCTAGGCTAATGCCACTGGCTCCGAAGGCACCAATTAGGAGAAATTGTATATATATATACATGTGTGTATATATGTGTGAATTAATTAATGGTGGTTGTGAGACATTCGATGATATATATATATATATATATATATATATATATATATATATTATGATCGGTTCTACTAGAAATTCTATTTATATATATATGCATAACGTGTACAATATGTAGTATCGTAAAATACCAGCAAACGAAAAATAATTAAATGGAAAACACAAAATTAAATGAAAAAGAAATAATAAACCCAACCCCCCCCAACCTTTTAATACCGGTTGGTGACACCAACCGGTACTAAAGGGCTCCCTGCCCCCGAAGCTGGCTCGTGCCACGTGGTTACCCTTTAGCACCGGTTCGTGCTGAACCGGTACTAAGGGGGGGGGAGGGCCTTTAGTGCCTACACTTTAGCACCGGTTACCAAACCGGCACTAAAGGCCCTTACGAACCGGTGCTATTGCCCAGTTCTGCACTAGTGGTTCCAAGGTCGATGTGATCGCCGTCGGCACGCTGCCTCTACATTTACCTACGGGATTAGTTTTAAACCTCAATAATTGTTATTTAGTGCCAGCTTTGAGCATGAACATTGTATCAGGATCTCGTTTAATTCGAGATGACTACTCATTTAAATCCGAGAATAATGGTTGTTCTATTTATATGAGAGATATGTTTTATGGTCATGCTCCGCTGGTGAATGGTTTATTCTTAATGAATCTCGAGCGTAATGTTACACATATTCATAGTGTGAATACCAAAAGATGTAAGGTTGATAATGATAGTCCCACATACTTGTGGCACTGCCGCCTTGGTCACATAGGTGTCAAACGCATGAAGAAGCTCCATGTAGATGGACTTTTGGAGTCTCTTGATTACGAATCATTTGACACGTGCGAACCATGACTCATGGGTAAAATGACCAAGACTCCGTTCTCAGGAACAATGGAGCGAGCAACCAACTTATTGGAAATCATGCATACTAATGTGTGCGGTCCAATGAGTGTTGAGGCTCGCGGTGGCTATCGTTATGTTCTCACCCTCACTGACGACTTGAGTAGATATGGGTATGTCTACTTAATGAAACACAAGTCTGAGACCTTTGAAAAGTTCAAGGAATTTCAGAGTGAGGTCGAGAATCAACGTGACAAGAAAATCAAGTTCTTGCGATCAGATCGTGGGGGAGAATACTTGAGTCGTGAATTTGGCACACACTTAAGGAAATGTGGAATAGTTTCACAACTCACGCCTCCTGGAACACCTCAGCGTAATGGTGTGTCCGAACGTCGTAATCGCACTCTATTGGATATGGTGCGATCTATGATGTCTCTTACCGATTTACCGCTGTCATTTTGGGGCTATGCTTTAGAGACTGCTGCATTCACTTTAAATAGGGCTCCGTCGAAATCTGTTGAGACGACACCGTATGAACTATGGTTTGGGAAGAAACCTAAGCTGTCGTTTCTAAAAGTTTGGGGATGCGATGCTTATGTCAAGAAACTTCAACCTGAAAAGCTCGAACCCAAATCGGAAAAATGTGTCTTCATAGGATACCCTAAAGAAACTATTGGGTATACCTTCTACCTCAGATCCGAAGGCAAGATCTTTGTTGCCAAGAATGGATCCTTTCTAGAGAAAGAGTTTCTCTTGAAAGAAATAAGTGGGAGGAAAGTAGAACTTGATGAAGTATTACCTCTTGAACCGGAGAGTGGCGCAGCTCAGGAAATTGTTCCTGAGGTACCTGCACCGACTAGAGAGGAAGTTAATGATGATGATCATGAAACTTTAGATCAAGTTGCTACTGAACTTCATAGGTCCACAAGAACACGTTCTGCACCAGAGTGGTACGGCAACCCTGTCATGGAAATCATGTTGTTAGACAATGGTGAACTTTCGAACTATGAAGAAGCGATGGCGGGCCCAGATTCTGACAAATGGCTGGAAGCCATGAAATCCGAGATAGGATCCATGTATGAAAACGAAGTATGGACTTTGACTGACTTGCCCGATGATCGGCGAGCCATAGAAAATAAATGGATCTTTAAGAAGAAGACAGACGCGGATGGTAATGTAACCATCTATAAAGCTCGGCTTGTCGCTAAGGGTTATCGACAAGTTCAAGGGGTTGACTACGATGAGACTTTCTCACCCGTAGCGAAGCTGAAGTCCGTCTGAATCATGTTAGCAATTGCCGCATTCTATGATTATGAGATATGGCAAATGGACGTCAAAACGACATTCCTTAATGGTTTCCTTAAGGAAGAATTGTATATGATGCAGCCGGAAGGTTTTGTCGATCCTAAGAATGCTGACAAGGTGTGCAAGCTCCAACGCTCGATTTATGGGCTGGTGCAAGCATCTCGGAGTTGGAACATTCGTTTTGATGAGATGATCAAAGCGTTTGGGTTTACGCAGACTTATGGAGATGCCTGCATTTACAAGAAAGTAAGTGGGAGCTCTGTAGCATTTCTCATATTGTATGTGGATGACATACTGTTGATGGGAAATGATATAGAATTCTTGGAAAGCATAAAGTCCTACTTGAACAAGTGTTTTTCAATGAAGGATCTTGGAGAAGCTGCTTATATATTAGGCATCAAGATCTATAGAGATAGATCGAGACGCCTCATTGGTTTTTCACAGAGTACGTACCTTGACAAGATATTGAAGAAGTTCAAAATGGATCAGTCAAAGAAGGGGTTCTTGCCTGTATTGCAAGGTACGAGATGGAGCACGTCTCAATGCCCGACCACGACAGAAGATAGAGAAAAGATGAGTGTCGTCCCCTATGCCTCGGCCATAGGGTCTATCATGTATGCTATGCTGTGTACCAGACCTGATGTAAACCTTGCCGTAAGTTTGGTAGGAAGGTACCAAAGTAATCCCGACATGGAACACTGGACAGCGGTCAAGAATATCTTGAAGTACCTGAAAAGGACTAAGGATATGTTTCTCGTTTATGGAGGTGACGAAGAGCTCGTCGTAAAGGGTTACGTCGATGCTAGCTTCGACACAGATCTGGATGACTCTAAGTCACAAACCGGATACGTGTATATTTTGAATGGTGGGGCAGTAAGCTGGTGCAGTTGCAAGCACAGCGTTGTGGCGGGATCTACATGTGAAGCGGAGTACATGGCAGCCTCGGAGGCAGCACAAGAGGCAATCTAGGTGAAGGAGTTCATTACCGACCTAGGAGTCATACCCAATGCGTCGGGCCTGATGACTCTCTTTTGTGACAACACTGGAGCTATTGCCCTTGCCAAGGAGCCCAGGTTTCACAGGAAGACCAGGCATATCAAGCGTCGCTTCAACTCCATTCGTGAAAGTGTTCAAAATGGAGACATAGATATTTGTAAAGTACATACGGACCTGAATGTGGCAGATCCGTTGACTAAACCTCTCCCTAGAGCAAAACATGATCAACACCAGAACTGCATGGGTGTTCGATTCATCACAATGTAACTAGACTATTGACTCTAGTGCAAGTGGGAGACTGTTGGAAATATGCCCTAGAGGCAATAATAAAATGGTTATTATTATATTTCTTTGTTCATGATAATTGTCTATTGTTCATGCTATAATTGTGTTATCCGGAAATCGTAATACATGTGTGAATACATAGACCACAACACGTCCCTAGTGAGCCTCTAGTTGACTAGCTCGTTGATCAAAGATAGTCATGGTTTCCTGACTATGGACATTGGATGTCATTGATAACGGGATCACATCATTAGGAGAATGATGTGATGGACAAGACCCAATCCTAAGCATAGCTCAAAGATCGTGTAGTTCGTTTGCTATAGCTTTTCTGAATGTCAAGTATCATTTCCTTAGACCATGAGATTGTGCAACTCCCGAATACCGTAGGAGTGCTTTGGGTGTACCAAACGTCACAACGTAACTTGGTGACTATAAAGGTACACTACAGGTATCTCCGAAAGTGTCTGTTGGGTTGGCACGAATCGAGACTGGGATTTGTCACTCCGTATGACGGAGAGGTATCTCTGGGCCCACTCGGTAATGCATCATCATAATGAGCTCAATGTGACCATGTGGTTGATCACGGGATCATGCATTACAGTACGAGTAAAGTGACTTGCCGGTAACGAGATTGAACGAG
This sequence comes from Triticum urartu, assembly GCF_003073215.2. Lineage (NCBI taxonomy): Eukaryota > Viridiplantae > Streptophyta > Magnoliopsida > Poales > Poaceae > Triticum > Triticum urartu. The sequence goes on from NC_053028.1 coordinate 672,685,404, forward strand.
GTATTGGGATACCGACGATCGAGTCTCGGGCAAGTAACATACCGATTGACAAAGGGAATTGTATACAGATTGATTGAATGCTCGACATCGTGGTTCATCCGATGAGATCATTGAGGAGCATGTGGGAGCCAACATGGGTATCCAGATCCCGCTATTGGTTATTGACCGAAGAGTCGTCTCGGTCATGTCTACGTGTCTCCCGAACCCGTAGGGTCTACACACTTAAGGTTCGGTGACGCTAGGGTTGTTGAGATATTAGTATACGGTAACCCGAAAGTTGTTCGGAGTCTCGGATGAGATCCCGGACTTCACGAGGAGTTCCGGAATGGTCCGGAGGTGAAGATTTATATATAGGAAGTCAAGTTTCGGCCATCGGGAAAGTTTCGGGGGTACTCGGTATTGTACCGGGACCACCGGAAGGGTCCCGGGGGTCCACCGGGTGGGGCCACCTATCCCGAAGGGCCCCATGGGCTGAAGTAGGAGGGGAACCAGCCCCTAGTGGGCTGGGGCGCCCCCCTTGGGCCTCCCCTGCGCCTAGGGTTGGAAACCCTAGGGGTGGGGGGCAAGCCACCCCCTTAGCCGCCGCCCCCCCTTGGAGATTGGATCTTCTAGGGCCGGCGCCCCCCCTAGGGACCCTATATATAGTGGGGGGAGGGAGGGCAGCCACACCCTAGCCCCTGGCCTCTCCCTCTCCCTCCCGTGACACTCCTCCCTCTCCCTGTGCTTGGCGAAGCCCTGCCGAGATCACCGTTGCTTCCACCACCACGCCATCGTGCTGCTGGATCTTCATCAACCTCTCCTTCCCCCTTGCTGGATCAAGTTGGAGGAGACGTCTTCCCAACCGTACGTGTGTTGAACGCGGAGGTGCCGTCCGTTCGGCGCTAGGTCATCGGTGATTTGAATCACGACGAGTACGACTCCATCAACCCCTTTCTCTTGAACGCTTCCGCGTGCGATCTACAAGGGTATGTAGATGCACTCCTTTCTCCCTCGTTGCTAGATGACTCCATAGATTGATCTTGGTGATGCGTAGAAAATTTTAAAATTCTGCTACGTTCCCCAACAGAAAGAGGGGCTGGCAAGTGGGCCGTTGCATGCGAAAAAGAGATGCCGGCGTTCCCAGCTACCTCCCGGAGGACTGGGTTTGGAATGGGCGAGCCGGACGTAACTTTCGTCAAAGCCGGCGCAAAACTGGTTCCTGGGGCTCCGAGTGGGTCGTTTTTTGCCCGCCGGCGTCTAAAAATGCGCCTGGGGAGGCTTCTTGAGGGCCTGGCTGGAGATGCTTTCGGGAGTGTCACGTAGAATAAATGATGAGGTGGAAGAGAGAGAACTTATAAGAAAATTTTTTGTCTTATCTTACTTAAGATAAGATAAGAGATGATCTCTTAGGGCATGTACAATGGTGGCATATGGATACATATGCCCCATGATAAAAAGTAATTTGAGGCATTTATATTGATTTTTTTCTCTCCAATGCAAGCTATCACTAGTGAGCCTCATTAAGAAATAGAAAATAAAGACTCTAATACACATGCATCTCTACTTTTCACTCCAACCTTTTCAGTTTTTTGTCACCGGACCACACTTTTTTTCTTCAAGCACCCGCCTCCTGGAGAGGATCCCGCTTCCCTATCCGAACCTACTTTACGTCATATCCGATCCTACATGGCATGTGAGGCATCACCTTGAGGCTATCTATTGTACATGCCCTTAGCACAATATGTCTCACCACATTTTTAGGAATGACTAGTTATTGAAGATAAAGCTAAGAGATGACTCATATAGACATTTCTTTTTGTCATCTCTAAATTACATGCAATAATTAAGATAAGATTATCTTATCAATCATTGTACATGACTCCGAACTATATTGAAGGAAAGCAATTGGCGGAAGCCCAACTACGACGGAAACGTCCGCGTCCGCCGTCTGCGTTCGCTGTCCGCGCTGTCCCGGACACCATCCCACCCGTCCCTCCTCCCCCATCCGGGTCATCCCTCTAAGCCTCCCTCCCACCACCCCGCGCGAGCGCGTGCGCTGAACAGCTCCAGCGCCCCCCTCCCCCCACACTCGACAAGTTTTGGACTCACTCCTTCCGGCTATCGATGACTGTCGCTCGTCCACGGCCCGGCCTCACCGTGGCCGGCACTCCTCCCACCGTCCCTGCCTTCGGCCTCGCGCTTCGCAAAATCGACTTACAGAAAAAAAAAAACCCAGTCGACTTATGAATAGCTCATGCAAGATCATCAAGCAATTGGGCCAGACTAACATGCGCTCTCATTTTCCTGAATTTTGCATGCACAGCCATTCAAAGAATTATACAAGAACTTCATTTTTTTGCTTAATAGAAAACAAGAACTTAAACTGACAATGCCAGTTATGTTATATTAATCTCGTTGATGTAAACATGTGCTTAATTTGGGATCAAGCTGGTGCATAATCATGTATTTAGAAAATGTTAAATGGGTATAGAAAACATGTTTCTAATGCATACAGAAAATGTCATTGTGTACTTAAAAAAAGTTGATATGTGTTGAATAAAAAAGAAACCGATGAAAATCGACAAAGAAACAAAGGGAAAAAAGAAACCCAATAAAAACCCAAAAAGAGAAACAAAGAAAAAAAAAGATGAAACCGAAGAAAACCAATGCAAAAAGATTGAAAACAGGGAAAACTGAGAAATGAACAATGAAAACCAAAAAAGAGATAATAATAAAAAATATTTAAAAAACAAGTGAAAATTGGGAAAGAAAAAAGAAAAAGAAAGAAAAAAAGAAAGAGAGGAAAAACTAGAAACCGTGAACGAAATGAAAACAAAGAAAAGCAGAAAAAACAAAACGAAGAAGATACTCCCTCTGGTTCTTTTTACTCCGCACATTAGTTTTGTCTGAAGTCAAAGTTTGCTAAGTTTGACCAAATTTATATTACAAAGAGGTAAATACACCGCAAGTTATAGAACTTGCACGCGACGGTCAGTTTGATGCATAAACTTGTAAAATACGTGTTTTAAGAAAAAGGGTTTCCCCCCGCTTTGTAAAATACGTGTTTTCGGTCATCTAACTTGTCCTTCCGTTCATATACGGTGATTTCTACCGTATTTCGGCCGTATCATGTGCACACATGGCGTGGCAACATGGTAGGGGCCCACTGTCAGTGGCTGAGGCGGTGGGTAATCCGCGTGCACTTTTTTCCAGAAAGCACGCTTGCATTTTATTTATTTATGCAGAAAAACCTTAAAACAATGAAAAATGCTGGAGCAACAATAGTATTCGAACATACGGCCTGCTACAATTCGCCTCACTTAGATAGCCACTATGAGTTTTTTTAAAGAAAAAACTATCAGCCACAATGACATTTAAATAGATAAACACAATTTATCTTATTTATGCTTCATTCTTTTTCCTATTTAAGAAAATTATTTTATATTCTAGATAAACTTTTCGGACAAATCAACTAGATTTTTGTTTCAATTCGACTAATTTTAAATTAAAAATCAAGATAAAATAAAATACAGTGCAGAATGAGTGTACGTAATTTTTTTTGGACAAATCAACTAGATTTTGTATTGAATTTGAATAATCTAGATAATAGAAAATATAGTTCATAATGAATATACTTCTTTCAGCTAGGTAAAAGGAATTATATGTAAAATATAATGCACATATTTTTTTGGAGAAAACACTAAATTTTTGTTTGAATTTAAATAATTTAAAATTAAAAAATATGGATAAAAGGAAATATAGTGCACAACGAATGTATGCATTTTTTGGGGACAAATCAATACAATTTTGTTTGAATTCGAATAATTTTCAATTTGAAAATCTATATAAAAGAAATTATGGGTCAGAATGAATGTAAGTAATTTTTTCGGACAAATCAACTAATTTTTGTTTGAATTTGAATAATCTATATAAAAGAAATAGAGTTCATAATGAATGTACGTAAATTTCTTTCGAACAAATCAACGGAAATTTTGTTTGAATTCAAATAATTTTAGATTGGAAAATCTAGATAAAAATATATGTTAGAATGAATATACGTAAAAAAAATCCAGAAAAATCTTTTTTTTGAATTCGAATAATTTCATTAAAAAAATATAGTGCGGAATGTATGTATGTAATTTCGTTTCCAACAAATCAGCAGAAATTTTGTTTGACTCGGAATAATTTTAAATTTAAAAATCTAGAGAAAAGAAAATATATTCAGAATGTGTATTTTATCCTAGAGGTGATATACCCTAGTTGTCCAAATGAAACAGCGAGCAAAATCAGTTGTCGCTAGCGACATTCCGCCAGGTCGCTGATTCGAACTGGCTCCGGCCGATTTTTTTCCTGCCCAATATATGCACAACGTACCCTGACGGGTGGATCCAAGTACAGCTATTGCTGGAGTGCTTTTGTACAAAGTAAAAGAAACACATCACGTGCATTAGCCACAGACAATGGGCCCTGGCCACGTAGGCGGCGAATACACCCATGTATGGAAAGTGTGACCGTATTTGCGCGCCCGCGCAAGTTTCATGACAAAAACACGTACTCCCTCCGTCCGGGAAAAGTACTCCCTCCGTCCGGGAAAAGTTCTCTTTATGACATTTTTGCAAAAAAAAAAACCTCCACTTTTGTCCGACCAAACCCGCAGTCCTCGTCCTGTCGCAGCGTCACTCCTCTCCCCGCAGCTTCCCGACGTTGCGCTGCTCCCCTCCCCGCCACGCCGCGCCGGTGAGCTCCCCTGCGCCGCTGAGCTATCTCGCCCCGCTGAGATCCCCCGCGCCTCCTCTCCCTCCTCCACGCCGCCGCGCCGCTCCAGTTCGCTGCGTAGCTCCTCCTCTCCCCTGAAAATCCCTTTTTCCGGTGAGGTTCTCTTCGACGAGGCACCGCTCGATCTGGAGGATGACGACAAGTTGGCGCTCGATCTGGAGCATGGCGACAGCATGGGGCGGGCGCTCTCGTCCTCGAGCTCCTAATCCACCAGCTCCTCTTCCTCCTCCAGGCCCTCCTCAACATCACCGGCGACGACGGATCGGGGCACGACGGCGGTTGCTGCGGAAGTCGACCCCAACGAAGGCGGATCCTCCTCAACATCCCAGGCTCCTCCTCCTTCAGGTCCTCCTCGTGCTCATCTATCTCATGCCAAGTCTGAATTTGTACTGCCAAGTCTGAAATTTTCATCTTTATTGTTAAGTCTGAAGTTAGCTGACATGCTTCTCTGACTTGACATGCTTGCAATTTTGATCACTAAGACTACTGCAGCTAGAGTATATCTCAATTTATAACAGCACATGTTGACCTTGCAGCAAGTTTACAAGGACAAAATTTCTGTCAAACTAAAGCAAGCAAACGCTTAACTGAATTTGCAATGACAGGCTCTTTCACCAATGTGAAAAAATGAGGATAAGAACTAACAGTGTGCAATAACTGAATTTTTGGTCTAACACCAAGATCTCCTACTCCTGATCAATTGAACAAAACCCACTGTTGATTGTATCAATTGAACAAAGCTGCAGGGTACATTATGTTAAAGATTTCCTACTTTAGTGATTTTTAGGAAGAGCACTTAAAAAATTTAGTCAACATTGATTTATGAGGGAGTAGAATTTTTGACAAAAATGCTAGTGCTGTCTGTCTGTGCCTTCCAAGCCTACAAAGAGGTAGTACTGCATTTGTGTCAAATTTGATCTAGTCTTAATTTAGAGCTGCGTGTAGTGCCAAACTGGATGATGTAGTGCTCTGAATTTGAAGCTTTAACAGTATGTAGATATAGTCTTGTTCAGATCTTACTGAAGAAGAGAGAGGGTTAGTAGGCAGGTTACTTCAGAGGCTTTGTTCAGATCTAACTGACTGAATAATTCAGTTAACTTAACAGGGGACCTAACTGGCTGAATAAGTTTTAGGGACATGTTTTTATCAACTCTTAGTTAAGGGATTGTGGCAGTTTTCTGCAGTCTATCAGTTTGAAATTGACTTCCCTTGTTCGTATTTCTAGAGCATAGTGACAAATACTCCAAACAGAAGGAGAACAGCCACAATCCCTTTGGAGTATATGTGCTGCTTGAAGGTGCATAATTCAAATAATTTCCCTCAATTGGAGTTTTGTGCTGCTTGAATTGTTTCTACAGGAATAATGTTTCCAATTTGGCTAAATCTGGCCTGAATTTGCTGCTAGTGCTAGGACATGCTCAACACTACCCTGTTTCAGTCTTGTTTTTTGCAGAACTGAATTTACTAGCACCATTTTGCATCTTGCCATTACTGTCTAATTGGAAACTTTGGGTATGTTTGCAATTGGACAAATGGTGTATAAATCCAAATAAAGCAAATAAATTCAAATAAATCCAAATAAAGTTTGTTAAGTTTTAAACAAAATGATTACTAGTGCATCTAGGAATCATTTAAGTGGTGCTGCTATATGACCATGCTGGAATATGCATTTACATAGATTGACTGATGCCTCAACATATTCTTAACTTTGTTACTGTATTTATCTAGAGATGGGAGGATATCACCATGTCCTGACTTTGTTACTCTTGCACTCACCTACGCTGCTCTTGCACTGATTTCAGTTCCCTATCTCAGTTGTTCTGTTGCATGACCATGTGTAGATAGAAGTTGTTCCCTGAATTTTCAGTGCACTCATGGAAGCATGCATTTTCCAATCAATTAACAGTGACAACTGATTCCTTTGGTCTGTCCTTAAAAATTATCAGATGCACTGTTTAGATCCAGTTTTGTGATTTGGGGAACTGTAAATATTCTGATTATCAACTTTATGTGTCAAGTTTGACATCAACTTGACAGATCAAAAGCTGACAGAAATTAACAGGTTTTGAGCATCAAGAGATCTGAATGCAGTTAACTTGTGTTGAAAAAGTTAACTGGATTTTTTTTTGTGTCAACATTGCACCATGTCAGCATGACAACTCAACTCAACTACCTCAACTCAATTCAGTAATTATCTTGCAGGTTCAGGAATTATCTTGCAGGTTCAGGAATTATCTTTGTAGGCTCTCCAGACACAACAATAATCTTCAGACTCACACCACTAGTTGAACAGCAGCAGTAGCAATACGGGCGGGGCAGACTCACCAGCACCAGTACGAGTAGAGTCGGGGCAAGAGAAAGGGAAGAAGCATCATCAGAGGTCCACGTCGGCGTTGTCCACCAGCAGTGGCAACATCAGAGGCGGGAGTGGCCGGAATTGTCCATGGCGCCGGCGGCCGAAGCGGACGAAGTCAGAGGCGCAGGTTTGTGGCCGTGGGCGGCGAAGGTGGTTGCGCAGGTGGGCGACCGTGTGAAGCAAGATTCAATGGGGCCGGCGGCGCAGCTCGAGGCGGGCGCCAGCGCAGGTTGCCTTCCGGCGGGCGCCGCAGGTGGGAAGCCTCGGCGGAGGTCCAGGCGGGCGGCGGTGCTGGTGTTGGTCGCGGCGCAGGTCCAGGCGGGCGGCGACGCAGGTGGGAAGCCAACGATGACTGCGAGGCGCGGGCGACGGGGGAGCACGAAGGAAGAAGATGGTGTTATTCGTGACGGGTTTAAAACTCTGAGGGTTTTTTTGCAAAAATATAAATACACTGTGCCGTGGACAACTTTTTCCGGACGGAGGGAATATTTTACAAGTTTGTGCACCAAACTGACCATCACGTGCAAGTTCTAAGACTCCTAGTGAATTTACCTCTATTAAAAAATATTAACATCTATAACATCTAATAAATATAATATAAAAATATATTCCGAGATGAATCTAATAATAAATGTGTTGTTATATGAATGTTAATATTTTTTGTATAAACTTGATCAAAGTTGGATGAGATTGATTTCAGACAAACCTAATATGCAGAGTAAAAATGACCGGAGGAAGTATAAAGAAAACGAAAAAACCGTAACAGCGAGCGAGTGAATCGTTTCCGAAGCAAGCGGGCGAGCGAGAAGAAGTGGGCCGCCTAGCTAAAACCCGACATGATTTTCCTTCAGGCGAGTGAACAATACAGCTCGTTTATTGAGATAGTCGCCGCGCAATTCTACACCTACGTTGATCCACAAGCCACACAACATGCTAGTAGAACTGAAATTCATTGTGTCAACATTCGAAAGGCACACAAATTGTTTTGTCTGAAGAAAAAAGAGGCACAACTATCTGTCTGTCTTGAGCTGCAGCTGTATATGGTTCGTCACCCGCCTTACTGCCAAATGGTAGAATTGAAATCAAGCGAACAACTCGAGGCAACTACCAACAGGAGTCACTGTCACTAGATATTCTGATCTAAATTTAGCTATAATGAAATGATATTTTTATCTATATGTTTGACAAAGGAGAACATGTATGTACACAAATGCATGCATCACACAAGCTACCTTCCTCTGCTCAATTGCTCATACAAATGGCGGCACCCCAAACTTCAACTGCCAGATGTTGCTGAAGCTTTTTTCTTTGTTTTGGGAGGATAAAGGGAGCTCTTATATTTCAATTATTCTGGATTACATCATGCATGATTACATGTTTCAAATCCTGTGGCGCATAGGAGAGTCCCGGGTCTGCTCCACCCGTAGCAGTCGCGACTTCTTCTCTTCGGCAACCGTGAGTCGGTCTGTGTGCGTGCGGCTAGTGTGCTCATGTGATGTTTGTGGTGTGTCGCTGGCAAGTTTTGGTGTGGCCTTGTGGTGCGACGAAACGCATTGGCTTGTTCATGTAACGAGTGGGGGCTTGGCCCCGTTTGTATCGGTTTTCACCCGATTTTCATAATTAACCGTGCAACCTTCTTCTTAATTAATGAAACGAGCAAAGCTTTTGCCTCGTGTTTCAAGAGAAAAAACCTGCGGCACATCAGGTAAAAGAAGGAAGTCTCCATGGACTTTAGCATAAGCAGCTAGCTCATGTGCGGCCACATTGTTCTCCCTGTAGATTTTGGTCACGCAGCATGGCACAAAATCTCTAGTCATCTTCTTGGTTTCCTCGTAGAAAGCTCACCATGAGGCTCCCACTGTAGATCATCAAGCAAATGGGCTAGGCCAACATGCGCGCTCATTCAAAGATAGCATGTACAAGAACTTAATATTTTGTGTTTAATGAAAACAAGAACTTACTTCCAAGTCCCATAAATTACAATAAATTTAATCACCAGCTTGATCCCAACTAATTAAGCACAGGTTTACATCAACGAAATTAATATAACATAGCCGGCATTGTCACACAATAGAATAGCACATTATCATATCTTGACGCCATTTCCTCCAAACCTCCTGACGTAGGGGTCGTGCATGGTCTGCACCGGCACCACCGGCATGGCGCCGAACACGCCGAAGTTCATGCTGCTCTGGTCGTCCATCAGCGAGTACTCCTCCACCTCGTCGCTGCTGTAGTCGGCGGCCTCCTTCTCGTCGTCTTCCTCGTCCTCGTCCCCGTCGCCGGAGTACACGCTGTTCTCCGTCTCCATAAGGTGGTCTGCGTACTTGACGCTCTCCATCCTCACCGCAGGCCGGACCTGGGCGTCGTTGCCCCCCTTGGAGGCCGCCGCGGCCGCGCCGTCAGGAGCGGCAGTCGCGCCGCGCAGGATCCGCACGACGGCGCGCATGTCCGGACGCCGCTCGGGCTCCCCCTGCACGCAGAGCGCGGCGGCCTCGAGCATGCGCGCCAGCTCCGCCGCGTCGTAGACGCCACGGAGGCGCGGGTCCACGAGGTCCCCGAGCCGGCCGCGCGCGATGAGGGGCTCCGCCCACTCGGTGATGGTGCGCTTGGCACCCGACGGCAGCCTCTCGATAGGCTTCCTGCCCGACACCAGTTCGACGAGAAGGATGCCGAAGCTGTACACGTCGCACGCCCCGGAGACCTTGCCCCACATGGCGTACTCCGGCGCGAGGTAGCCGAGGGTGCCCTTGACCCTGGTGGTCATGTGCGAGACGCCGTCGGGGACGAGCTTGGCGAACCCAAAATCAGCGACGAGCGGCGCGAAGTCGGAGTCAAGCAGCACGTTGCTGGCCTTGATGTCCCGGTGGATGATGCTGGGAGAAGCCTCGTGGTGGAGGTGCACAAGCGCCTCGGCGGCACCAACGGCCACACCCACACGGCGGCGCCAGTCGAGGGTGGCGTCGGAGGCGAACTGGCCGTGGAGGTGGGACAGGAGGCTGAGGTTGGGCATGTAATCATACACGATCATGCGCTGGTCGGCGGCGGCGCCGGCGCAGTACCCGCGGAGCCCCAGCAGGTTGCGGTGGCGGACGCGGGCGAGCACCTCGACCTCGACGGCGAACTCCATCTCGGCCTTGGAGTTGTTGTTGTTGGGCTTGAGGCGCTTGACGGCGATCTGGACGCCGTCGGGGGTCTTGCCCCAGTAGACGCTGCCGAAGCCGCCCTCGCCGAGCTTGTTCTCCTCGCTGAAGCCGCCCGTGGCGGCGTGGAGCTCCTTGTAGCTGTAGATCCTCCACGTGCTGCCGCCGCCGCTGCCCGTCCCCGCCGCGGCGCCCGATGACGCGCTCACGCACCCGTGCCCCACCTTCTCGGCGCCGCCGCAGCAGGAGCTCGTCCCGGAGCCCATGGACGCCTCTGGTATCTGTCTCTCTCGGTGCAACGCTGTTTAACAGAGGAGGAGGAGGAGGAGGGGGAGGGATCGATGAGCTCGATCAGCTGGCTGCGTGCTGGGAAGGATGGATGGATGGAAGGATGCGGCTTGGAGCGGGTGAAGGGGCCTAACCGGTGTGAAGAAGGTACTTATGGTGGCGTTGGCAGTTGGCGTGCGAGCGCCGCGCGGCCGGCGGAGATGTTTATGCGGCGGCGTATGCTGTGGCCTGTGGAGATGCTGGTTGACCTGGTAGTAAGATGGTTTGGTGCCATGCGCCTCCATGTGGAAGGTTGGCATTGGGCGGCGACGTGTGTGTGTCAGCGTGGAGGGGAGCGGGCGCCAATTGCAGGGCAGCAGAGAAAGGGATCCGCACTGGCGCCAAAAACTTGAACCGGTCAAGCGCAGTAATATGGGCTGCCCAGGCTAACGCTGGTGCTGTGACACGGGCCCAGCATGAAGTTAAATGCTGAGCACGGCCCATCCTACCCGTCTCTTCCAAATCAGTAATTGAGAAGTACTCCTTCCAAAGAACACTCCCGCCTTCCCAGATTCGTTTATTCAAAATGTTTTATCTCTTAAACCATGCGACTAAATCTTGCAGCATTTTCGCCGTTGGGTCCCTCACGTCGAGATCTTCAAAACTAGATCCCATGTTGATAGTTTTCGACGAATATTTTTTTTCAAAAAAAACCGGACAAAAAACCCGAACCTGGAACACGTTTTTTTCGTTTTGGAAAAACCCAAACTAGAAGCACCTTTTTCCCCTTTCCAAAGAGGCATGCGTTTTTTACCTTTCCGAAAGGCACATTCATGCCTCTTAGAAGCAAATTTGAAAACAAGTGTTTCCCCTTTCTGAGAGGCATGCCTCTCGCGTAAACAAATTCGTGCTTCATGAAAAGTAAATGTGTGCCTCTTGTGAAACAAAAAAAGACACATTTTTTTTCCTTTCTGAGAGGCAGAATCAAACCCGTGCCTCCACGAGAAATAAATCCCTTCCTCTCGCAGGAACAAAAAAAAAGAAAACACATTTTTTTCCTTTCCGAGAGGCACGCCCGTGCCTCCTCTAAAAGAAAATCTGTGCCTCCACGAGAATTAAATATGTGCCTCTCGTGGTAGAAAAAAAGAGACATTTTTGAGCAAAAATAACCAATTTTTTGTCTAAATCCTAAGAAAACCGGGGGGAAAGAGAAAAACCGAAAAGGAAATTATCTAAAAGCCAAAAACACATAGAGAAAAAAAAACTAAGGGAGCACCCAGAGCGCGACACATGGCAGCGGCTGAGAGCAAGTGACGGCTCCCAACCCACCCCAAGCGACCCTTGGGGGGGGGGGGGTGGCTCCCGAAGGAGTACTCAATAGCGAGGGTGCGATTTGAACCGGCGATCTCGCAACTACTTGTGCGCTGCCCTTACCACTCGGGCAACTCACGTGTTCGTGTTTACTTACAGCCTTTTCATCCTTTTCTTCTTCCTTCTTTCCTTTTTCTTGGAAATGGTTTTGTTTGGTTTATTCCTTTTTTCTTTCTTCTTTTCTGATAAGTGCGTGAACTTTTTTTTTTTCAAATTTTTGAACTTTTTTTTTCAAATTCATGAACTTTATCTTGAATCGGTGAACTTTTTTCAAAATCTATGATCTTTTTTCAAATGGATAAACTTTTTTAAAAATTTATGTTTTTTCCAAATTGATGAACTTTATTTCAAATTCGATGATTTTTTTTCAAAATGGATGAACTTTTCAAAAGTTTGCGAACTCTCTTCAGAATTCATGAACATTTATTTTTTCCATTTTTTCAATTTTTGCCGGATTTAAAAAAAATTATGTTATTTTTTCAAATGTCAACTGTCGACCAGTCAACTGCAATCGAGCGAACCAGGCGATGTGGGACAGCGAATGAGGCAATCTGGGCCGTCCCAGTTCGCGGGCGCGTGGGCGACAATCCTCTAGCCGGTGGTGAAGGCGCCCTATAGGAGTACCCTTTTGCTAGAGTTATTCCCAAAATGCGACACTTGTTCATCGGTTTGGACTGCAAGCAAGTTATCAACCACATAGACCAAGGTGTAGATGGAAACTACAGAAGCTCATCAGAGAGATTAGTGATTACTGTAAAAAAAGTATGTTTTCAAGTTGAGTCATGAGCTTCGAATTTCGAAGCCCATATCTTAGCTCGTTTGGTCTTTCCCTTTCTCTCGGTAGACATGTGTGGCTGGGCCTCATGATGTGAAATCTATTCCTGTAAACATTATCGTTGATTAATAAAGCCTAGCTGCTTTTGCTAAAAAACAAAGAGTTATTCCCAGACTTCTTGGCGCAGTTTACCAGGGATGGAAAGGTTGCTTGTACGTGTTTTCTTTGTTGGTTTTAATTTTAAAAAGAAACCCTCTTAAATTGCGCGTTTGCTACCTCTTAAGCACTACGTTGGATTTCTTTAAAGAGGAAATGATGATGCAGCAAAGTAGCGTAAGTATTTCCGTCAGTTTTTGATAACCAAGGTATCAATCCAGTATGAGGCTACGCCCGAGTCCCTCGTACCTGCACAAAACAAATAACTCCTCGCAACCAACGCGATAAGGGGTTGCCAATCCCTTCACAGTCACTTACGAGAGTGAGATCTGATAGATATGATAGGATAATATTTTTGGTATTTTTGCGATAAAGATGCAAAGTAAAAAGCAAAGAAAATAACTAAGTATTGGAAGATTAATATGAAGATAGACCCGGGGGCCATAAGTTTCACTAGTGGCTTCTCTCAAGAGCATAAGTATTTTACGGTGGGTGAACGAATTACTGTTGATCAATTGACAGAATTGAGCATAATTATGAGAATATTTAGGTATGATCATGTATATAGGCATCACGTTCGAGACAAGTAGACCGACTCCTGCCTGCATCTACTACTATTACTCCACTCATCGACCGCTATCCAACATGCATCTAGAGTATTAAGTTCATGAAAACAGAGTAACGCCTTAAGCAAGATGACATGATGTAGAGGGATAAATTCATGCAATATGGTAAAAAAACCATCTTGTTATCCTCGATGGCAACAATACAATACGTGCCTTGCTGCCCCTACTGTCACTGGGAAAGGACACCGCAAGATTGAACCCAAAGCTAAGCACTTCTCCCATTGCAAGAAAGATCAATCTAGTAGGCCAAAGCAAACTGATAATTCGAAGAGACTTACAAAGATAACCCATCATACATAAAATAATTCAGAGAAGATTCAAATATTGTTCATAGATAATCTTGATCATAAACCCACAATTCATCGGTCTCAACAAACACACCGCAAAAAGAAGATTACATCGAATAGATCTCCACAAGAGAGGGGGAGAACATTGTATTGAGATCCAAAAAGAGAGAAGAAGTCATCTAGCTAATAACTATGGACCCGAAGGTCTGAGGTAAACTACTCACACTTCATCGGAGAGGCTATGGTGTTGATGTAGAAGCCCTCTGTGATAGATGCCCCCTCCGGCGGAGCTCCGTAACAGGCCCCAAGATGGGATCTCATGGATACAGAAGGTTGCGGCGGTGGAATTAGGTTTTTGGCTCCGTTTCTAATCGTTTGCGGGTACGTAGGTATATATAGGAGGAAGGAGTACGTCGGTGGAGCAACAGGGGGGCCCACGAGGGTGGAGGGCGCGCCTGGGGGGTAGGCGCGCCCCCTACCTCGTGGCTTCCTCCTTTATTTCTTGACGTAGGGTCCAAGTCTCCTGGATCATGTTCGTTCCGAAAATCACGTTCCCGAAGGTTTCATCCCGTTTAGACTCCGTTTGATATTCATTTTCTGCAAAACTCTGAAATAGGCAAAAAAACAGCAATTTCGGGCTGGGCCTCCGGTTAATAGGTTAGTCCCAAAAATAATATAAAAATGCAAAATAAAGCCGAATAATGTCCAAAACAGTAGATAATATAGCATGGAGCAATCAAAAATTATAGATACGTTGGAGACGTATCAAGCATCCCCAAGCTTAATTCCTGCTCGTCCTCGAGTAGGTAAATGATAAAAAAAATAATTTCGATGCGGAGTGCTACTTGGCATAATTTTAATGCAATTCTTCTTAATTGTGGTATGAATATTCAGATCCGAAAGAGTCAAGATAAAAGTTCATATTGACATAAAAATAATAATACTTCAAGCATACTAACTAAGCAATTATGTCTTCTCAAAATAACATGGCCAAAGAAAGTTCATCCCTACAAAATCGTATAGTTCAGTCATGCTTCATTTTCGTCACACAAGAATGCTCTCATCGTGCACAACCCCGATGACAGGCCAAGCAATTGTTTCATACTTTAGTAATCTCAAACCTATAAACTTTCACGCAATATATGAGCGCGAGCCATGGACATAGCACTATGGATGGAATAGAATATGATGATGGGGGTTATGTGGAGAAGCCAAAAAAGGAGAAAGTCTCACATCAACGAGGCTAATCAATGGGCTATGGAGATGCCCATCGATTGATGTTAATGCAAGGAGTAGGGATTGCCATGCAACGGATGCACTAAAGCTATAAATGTATGAAAGCTCAACAAAAGAAACTAAGTGGGTGTGCATCCAACTTGCTTGCTCACGAAGACCTAGGGCACTTGAGGAGGCCCATTGTTGGAATATACAAGCCAAGTTCTATAATGAAAAATTCCCACTAGTATATGAAAGTGACAAAACAAAAGACTCTCTATCATGAAGATTATGGTGCTACTTTGAAGCACAAGTGTGGCAAAGGATAGTAGCATTGTCCGTTCTCTCTTTTTCTCTTTTTTGGGCCTTCTCTTTTTTTCTTTTTTTATTCCTCACTTGGGACAATGCTCTAGAAAATGATGATCATCACACTTCTATTTATTTACAACTCAATGATTACAACTCGATGCTAGGACAAAAGATGACTCTATATGAATGCCTCCGGCCGTGTACCGGGATATGCAATGAATCAAGTGTGACATGTATAAAAAATTATGAACGGTGGCTTTGCCACAAATACGATGTCAACTACATGATCATGCAAAGCAA
This sequence comes from Triticum urartu, assembly GCF_003073215.2. Lineage (NCBI taxonomy): Eukaryota > Viridiplantae > Streptophyta > Magnoliopsida > Poales > Poaceae > Triticum > Triticum urartu. The sequence continues at coordinate 672,700,964 of NC_053028.1, forward strand.
TATGACAATGATGAACGTGTCATGATAAACGAAATGGTGGAAAGTTGCATGGCAATATATCTCAGAATGTCTATGGAAATGCCATAATAGGTAGGTATGGTGGCTGTTTTGAGGAAGATATAAGGAGGTTTATGTGTGAAAGAGTGTATCATATCATGGGGTTTGGATGCACCAGTGAAGTTTGCACCAACTCTCAATATGAGAAAGGGCAATGCACGGTACCGAAGAGGCTAGCAATGATGGAAGGGTGAGAGTGCGTATAATCCATGGACTCAACATTAGTCATAAAGAACTCATATACTTATTGCAAAAATCTACAAGTAATAAAAAACCAAGCACTATGCGCATGCTCCTAGGGGGATAGATTGGTAGGAAAAGACCATCGCTCGTCCCCGACCGCCACTCATAAGGAGGACAATCAAAGAACACCTCATGTTTCAAATTTGTTACATAATGTTTATCATACGTGCATGCTACGGGACTTGCAAACTTCAACACAACTATTTCTCAATTTCACAACTACTCAACTACTCCAAGTCTCCTGAATCATGTTCGTTTCGAAAATCACGTTCCCAAAGGTTTCATTCCGTTTGGACTCCGTTTGATATTCCTTTTCTGCGAAACTCTGAAATAGGCAAAAAACAGCAATTCTGGGCTGGGCCACCGGTTAATAGGTTAGTCCCAAAAATAATATAAAAGTGGATAATAAAGCCCCCAATAATGTCCAAAACATTAGTTAATATAGCATGGAGCAATCAAAAATTATAGATACGTTGGAGACGTATCAACGTTTAGATCATAAGTTGTTTAAACCGTTGTGTTCTTACGTCATTAGCTTTGAAACTAGATCTCATGTTAATAACAAACTTGTGCTTCCCAAAATATTTTGTCAGGTACTCCCCGAGATAACTTACATGTACTCCCTCATGGTTACTGCGACCCTATGTACTGCAACTAGTACTTCCCGTGCCAAACAACATGTGCTCCCAGTCCAGTACAACATGTTACTCATGGATATGGTGTAACATGTACTTTCAGCACAATGCAACTTCTTCCCATGTGAAGTACACCACGAACTGTAAAATGCAATGTATACTCCCGTGGAATGTAACTTGTGCTCCATGCACAGTACAACTTGTACGACCTGACGTAACCTGTACTCCCCTATACTCGCGTGGCGCGCGTTGAAGGAAATATGCCCTAGAGGCAATAATAAAGTTATTATTTATTTCCTTATATCATGATAAATGTTTATTATTCATGCTAGAATTGTATTAACCGGAAACATAATACATGTGTGAATACATAGACAAACATAGTGTCACTAGTATGCCTCTACTTGACTAGCTCGTTGATCAAAGATGGTTATGTTTCCTAACCATAGACATGAGTTGTCATTTGATTAACGGGATCACATCATTAGGAGAATGATGTTATTGACTTGACCCATTTTGTTAGCTTAGCACTTGATCGTTTAGTTTGTTGCTATTGCTTTCTTCATGACTTATACATGTTCCTATGACTATGAGATTATGCAACTCCCGTTTACCGGAGCAACACTTTGTGTGCTACCAAATGTCAAAACGTAACTGCGTGTTTATAAAGGTGCTCTACAGGTGTCTCCGAAGGTACTTGTTGGGTTGGCGTATTTCGAGATTAGGATTTGTCACTCCGATTGTCGGAGAGGTATATCTGGGCCCTCTCGGTAATGCACATCACATAAGCCTTGCAAGCATTGCAACTAATAAGTTAGTTGCGGGATGATGTATTACGGAACGAGTAAAGAGACTTGCCGGTAACGAGATTGAACTAGGTATTGAGATACCGAGGATCAAATCTCGGGCAAGTAACATACCGATGACAAAGGGAACAAACGTATGTTGTTATGCGGTCTGACCGATAAAGATCTTCGTAGAATATGTAGGAGCCAATATGAGCATCCAGGTTCCGCTATTGGTTATTAACCGGAGACGTGTCTCAGTCATTTCTACATTGTTCTCATACCCGTAGGGTCCGCGCGCTTAATGTTACGATGACAGTTTCATTATGAGTTTATATATTTTGATGTACCGAAGGTTGTTCGGAGTCCCGGATGTGATCACGGACTTGACGAGGAGTCTCGAAATGGTCAAAACATAAAGATCGATATATTGGACGACTATATTTGGACACCGGAAAGGTTCCGGATGAGATTGGTACAATACCGGATCACCAGGAGGTTATCGGAACCCCCCGGGAGGTATATGGGCCTTATTGGGCCTTAGTGGAAAGGAGGGGAAAGGAGCAAAGGAGGGGGCGCCCCCCCAAGCCCAATCCGAATTGGGAGGGGGGCCGGCCCCCCCTTTCCTTCCTCCCTCCTTCCTCTTCCTTCCCTCTCCTAATCCTAATAGGAAAAAGGGGAGTCCTACTCCTTGTGGGAGTTGGACTCCCCCCTTAGGGCGCGCCACCCTCCTTGGCCGGCCCCCTCCTCCACTCCTTTATATACGGGGGCAGGGGGCACCCCATAGACACGCCAATTGATCATTGATCTCTTAGCCGTGTGCGGTGCCCCCCTCCACCATAATCCTCGATAATATTGTAGCAGTGCTTAGGCGAAGCCCTGCGACGGTAGAACATCAAGATCGTCACCACACCGTCGTGCTGACGGAACTCATCCCAGACACTTTGCTGGATTGGAGTCCGGGGATCGTCATCAAGCTGAACGTGTGCTAGAACTCGGAGGTGCCGTAGTTTCGGTGCTTGATCGGTCGGGTCGTGAAGACGTACGACTACATCAACTGCGTTGTGCTAACGCTTCCGCTTCCGGTCTACGAGGGTACGTAGACAACACTTTTCTCTCTCGTTGCTATGCATCACCATGATCTTGCGTGTGCGTAGGAAAATTTTGAAATTACTACGTTCCCCAACAGTGGCATCCGAGCCTAGGTTTTATGCGTTGATGTTATGCACGAGTAGAACACAAGTGAGTTGTGGGTGATATAAGTCATACTGCTTACCAGCATGTCATACTTTGGTTCGGCGGTATTGTTGGATGAAGCGGCCCGGACCGACATTACGCGTACGCTTACGCGAGACTGGTTCTACCGACGTGCTTTGCACACAGGTGGCTGGCGGGTGTCAGTTTCTCCAACTTTAGTTGAACCGAGTGTGGCTACGCCTGGTCCTTGCGAAGGTTAAAACAGCACCAACTTGACAAACTATCGTTGTGGTTTTGATGCGTAGGTAAGAACGGTTCTTGCTAAGCCCGTAGCAGCCACGTAAAACTTGCAACAACAAAGTAGAGGACGTCTAACTTGTTTTTGCAGGGCATGTTGTGATGTGATATGGTCAAGACATGATGCTAAATTTTATTGTATGATATGATCATGTTTTGTAACCGAGTTATCGGCAACTGGCAGGAGCCATATGGTTGTCGCTTTATTGTATGCAATGCAATCGCGCTGTAATGCTTTACTTTATCACTAAGCGGTAGTGATAGTCGTGGAAGCATAAGATTGGCGAGGCGACAATGATGCTACGATGGAGATCAAGGTGTCGCGCCGGTGACGATGGTGATCATGACGATGCTTCGGAGATGGAGATCACAAGCACAAGATGATGATGGCCATATCATATCACTTATATTGATTGCATGTGATGTTTATCTTTTATGCATCTTATCTTGCTTTGATTGACGGTAGCATTATAAGATGATCCCTCACTAAATTATCAAAGTATAAGTGTTCTCCCTGAGTATGCACCATTGCGAAAGTTCTTCGTGCTGAGACACCACGTGATGATCGGGTGTGATAGGCTCTACGTTCAAATACAACGGGTGCAAAACAGTTGCACACGCGGAATACTCAGATTTAACTTGACGAGCCTAGCATATAACAGATATGGCCTCGGAACACGGAGACCGAAAGGTCGAGCGTGAATCATATAGTAGATATGATCAACATATTGATGTTCACCATTGATACTACTCCATCTCACGTGATGATCGGACATGGTTTAGTTGATTTGGATCACATGATCACTTAGAGGATTAGAGGGATATCTTTCTAAGTGGGAGTTCTTAAGTAATATGATTAATTAAACTTAAATTTATCATGAACTTAGTACCTGATAGTATCTTCCTTGTCTATGTTTAATTGTAGATAGATGGCTCGTGCTGTTGTTCCGTTGAATTTTAATGCGTTCCTTGAGAAAGCAAAGTTGAAATATGATGGTAGCAATTACACGGACTGGGTCCGTAACTTGAGGATTATCCTCATTGCTGCACAGAAGAATTACGTCCTGGAAGCACCGCTAAGTGCCAAGTCTGCTGCAGGAGCAACACCAGATGTTATGAACATCTGGCAGAGCAAAGTTGATGACTACTCGATAGTTCAGTGTGCCATGCTTTACGGCTTAGAATCGGGACTTCAACGACGTTTTGAACGTCATGGAGCATATGAGATGTTCCAGGAGTTGAAGTTAATATTTCAAGCAAATGCCCGGATTGAGAGATATGAAGTCTCCAATAAGTTCTATAGCTGCAAGATGGAGGAGAATAATTCGGTCAGTGAACATATACTCAAAATGTCTGGGTATCATAATCACTTGACTCAACTGGGAGTTAATCTTCCTGTTGATAGTGTCATTGACAGAGTTCTTCAATCACTGCCACCAAGCTACAAAAGCTTCGTGATGAACTATAATATGCAAGGGATGAATAAGACTATTCCTGAGCTCTTCACAATGCTAAAAGCCGCGGAGGTAGAAATCAAGAAGGAGCATCAAGTGTTGATGGTCAATAAGACCACTAGTTTCAAGAAAAAGGGCAAGGGGAAGAAGAAGGGGAACTTCAAGAAGAACATCAAGCAAGTTGTTGCTCAGGAGAAGAAACCCAAGTCTGGACCTAAGCCTGAAACTGAGTGCTTCTACTGCAAGCAGACTGGTCACTGGAAGAGGAACTGCCCCAAGTATTTGGCGGATAAGAAGGATGGCAAAGTGAACAAAGGTATATGTGATATACATGTTATTGATGTGTACCTTACTAATGCTCGCAGTAGCACCTGGGTATTTGATACTGGTTCTGTTGCTAACATTTGCAACTCGAAGCAGGGGCTACGGATCAAGCGAAGATTGGCTAAGGACGAGGTGACGATGCGCGTGGGAAATGGTTCCAAAGTCGACGTGATCGCGGTCGGCACGCTACCTCTACATCTACCTTCGGGATTAGTATTAGACCTAAATAATTGTTATTTGGTGCCAGCGTTGAGCATGAATATTATATCTGGATCTTGTTTGATGCTAGACGGTTATTCATTTAAATCAAAGAATAATGGTTGTTCTATTTATATGAGTAATATCTTTTATGGTCATGCACCCTTGAAGAGTGGTCTATTTTTGATGAATCTCGATAGTAGTGATACACATATTCATAATGTTGAAATCAAAAGATGCAGAGTTGATAATGATAGTGCAACTTATTTGTGGCACTGCCGTTTAGGTCATATCGGTATAAAGCGCATGAAGAAACTCCATACTGATGGACTTTTGGAACCACTTGATTATGAATCACTTGGTACTTGCAAACCGTGCCTCATGGGTAAGATGACTAAAACGCCGTTCTCTGGTACTATGGAGAGAGCAACGGATTTATTGGAAATCATACATACAGATGTATGTGGTCCAATGAATGTTGAGGCTCATGGCGGATATCGTTATTTTCTTACCTTCACAGATGATTTAAGCAGATATGGGTATATCTACTTAATGAAACATAAGTCTGAAACATTTGAAAATTTCAAAGAATTTCAGAGTGAAGTTGAAAATTATCGTAACAAGAAAATAAAGTTTCTACGATCTGATCGTGGAGGAGAATATTTGATTTACGAGTTTGGTCTACATTTGAAACAATGCGGAATAGTTTCGCAACTCACGCCACCCGGAACACCACAGCGTAATGGTGTGTCCAAACGTCGTAATCATACTTTATTAGATATGGTGCGATCTATGATGTCTCTTACTGATTTACCGTTATCATTTTGGGGTTATGCTTTAGAGACGGCTGCATTCACGTTAAATAGGACACCATCGAAATCCGTTGAGACGACGCCTTATGAACCGTGGTTTGGCAAGAAACCAAAGTTGTCGTTTCTGAAAGTTTGGGGCTGCGATGCTTATGTGAAAAAGCTTCAACCTGATAAGCTCGAACCCAAATCGGAGAAATGTGTCTTCATAGGATACCCAAAGGAGATTGTTGGGTACACCTTCTATCACAGATCCGAAGGCAAGACTTTTGTTGCTAAATTCGGAGTTTTTCTAGAGAAGGAGTTTCTCTCGAAAGAAGTGAGTGGGAGGAAAGTAGAACTTGATGAGGTAACTGTACATGCTCCCTTATTGGAAAGTAGTACATCACAGAAACCGGTTTCTGTGACACCTACACCAATTAGTGAGGAAGCTAATGATGATGATCATGAAACTTCAGAACAAGTTACTACTGAACCTCATAGATCAACCAGAGTAAGATCCGCACCAGAGTGATACGGTAATCCTGTTCTGGAAGTCATGCTACTAGATCATGATGAACCTATGAACTATGAAGAAGCGATGGTGAGCCCAGATTCCGCAAAATGGCTTGAAGCCATGAAATCTGAGATGGGATCCATGTATGAGAACAAAGTGTGGACTTTGGTTGACTTGCCCAATGATCGGCAAGCAATTGAGAATAAATGGATCTTCAAGAAGAAGACTGACGCTGATGGTAATGTTACTGTCTACAAAGCTCGACTTGTCGCAAAAGGTTTTTGACAAGTTCAAGGGGATTGACTACGATGAGACCTTCTCACCCGTAGCGATGCTTAAGTCTGTCCGAATCATGTTAGCAATTGCCGCATTTTATGATTATGAAATTTGGCAGATGGATGTCAAAACTGCATTCCTGAATGGATTTCTGGAAGAAGAGTTGTATATGATGCAGCCGGAAGGTTTTGTCGATCCAAAGGGAGCTAACAAAGTGTGCAAGCTCCAGCGATCCATTTATGGACTGGTGCAAGCCTCTCGGAGTTGGAATAAACGCTTTGATAGTGTGATCAAAGCATTTGGTTTTATACAGACTTTTGGAGAAGCCTGTATTTACAAGAAAGTGAGTGGGAGCTCTGTAGCATTTCTGATATTATATGTGGATGACATACTGCTAATCGGAAATGATATAGAATTTCTGTTGGGGAACGTAGTAATTTCAAAAAAATTCCTACGTACACGCAAGATCATGGTGATGCATAGCAACGAGAGGGGAGAGTGTTGTCTACGTACCCTCGTAAACCGGAAGCGGAAGCGTTAGCACAACGCGGTTGATGTAGTCGTATGTCTTCACGGCCCGACCGATCAAGCATCGAAACTACGACACCTCCGAGTTCTAGCACACGTTCAGCTCAATGATGATCCCCGGACTCCGATGCAGCAAAGTGTCGGGGAAGAGTTCCGTCAGCACGACGGCGTGGTGACGATCTTGATGTTCTACCGTCGCAGGGCTTAGCCTAAGCACCGCTACAATATTATCGAGGATTATGGTGGAGGGGGCACCGCACACGGCTAAGAGAACGATCACGAAGATCAACTTGTGTGTCTAGAGGTGCCCCCTGCCCCTGTATATAAAGGAGCAAGGGGGGAGGCCGGCCGGCCCTTGAGGCGCGCCATGGAGGGGGGAGTCCTCCTCCAAGTAGGAGTAGGACTCCCCTTTCCTAGTCCAACTAGGAAGAGGGAAGGGGGAAGGAAAGAGAGGGAGAGGGAGAGGGAAAGAGGGGCCGCGCCCCCCTCCCCTAGTCCAATTCGGACTCCCCATGGGAGGGGGCGCGCCACCTCCTGGCCTGCTGCCCTCTCTCTCCCCTCAGGCCCACTAAGGCCCAATACTTCCCCGGGGGGTTCCGGTAACCCTTCCGGCACTCCGGTTTTCTCCGAAATCACCCGAAACACTTCCGGTGTCCGAATATAGCCGTCCAATATATCAATATTTATGTCTCGACCATTTCGAGACTCCTCGTCATGTCCGTGATCATATCTGGGACTCCGAACAACCTTCGGTACATCAAAATATATAAACTCATAATGAAACTGTCATCGTAACGTTAAGCGTGCGGACCCTACGGGTTCGAGAACAATGTAGACATGACCGAGACACGTTTCCGGTCAATAACCAATAGCGGAACATGTATGCTCATATTGGCTCCCACATATTCTACGAAGATCTTTTATCGGTCAGACCGCATAACAACATACGTTGTTCCCTTTGTCATCGGTATGTTACTTGCCCGAGATTCGATCGTTGGTATCTCAATACCTAGTTCAATCTCGTTACCGGCAAGTCTCTTTACTCGTTCTGTAATACATCATCCTGCAACTAACTCATTAGTTGCAATGCTTGCAAGGCTTAAGTGATGTGTATTACCGAGAGGGCCCAGAGATACCTCTCCGACAATCGGAGTGACAAATCCTAATCTCGAAATACGCCAACCCAACAAGTACCTTCGGAGACACCTGTAGAGCACCTTTATAATCACCCAGTTACGTTGTGACGTTTGGTGGCACACAAAGTGTTCCTCCGGTAAACGGGAGTTGCATAATCTCATAGTCATAGGAACATGTATAAGTCATGAAGAAAGCAATAGCAACAAACTAAACGATCAAGTGCTATGCTAACGGAATGGGTCAAGTCAATCACATAATTCTCCTAATGATGTGATCCCGTTAATCAAATGACAACTCATGTCTATGGTTAGGAAACATAACCATCTTTGATCAATGAGCTAGTCAAGTAGAGGCATACTAGTGACACTCTGTTTGTCTATGTATTCACACATGTATTATGTTTCCGGTTAATACAATTCTAGCATGAATAATAAACATTTATCATGAAATAAGGAAATAAATAATAACTTTATTATTGCCTCTAGGGCATATTTCCTTCAGTCTCCCACTTGCACTAGAGTCAATAATCTAGTTCACATCGGCATGTGATTTAACATAAATAGTTCACATCACCATGTGATTAACACCCATAGTTCACATCGTCATGTGACCAACACCCAAAGGGTTTACTAGATTTAATAATCTAGCTAGTTCACATCGCTATGTGATTAATGCCCAAAGAGTACTAGGGTGTGATCATGTTTTGTTTGTGAGAGAAGTTTAGTCAACGGGTCTGCCACATTCAAATCCGTAAGTATTTTGCAAATTTCTATGTCAACAATGCTCTACACTAAGCTACTCTAGCTAATTGCTCCCACTTTCAATATGTATCCAGATTGAGACTTTGAGTCATCTGGATCAGTGTCAAAACTTGCATTGACGTAACCCTTTACGACGAACCTTTTGTCACCTCCATAATCGAGAAACATATCCTTATTCCACTAAGGATAATTTTGACCAATGTCCAGTGATCTACTCCTAGATCACTAACTCCTTTGCCAAACTCAGGGCAGGGTATACAATAGGTCTGGTACACAGCATGGCATACTTTATAGAACCTATGGCTGAGGCATAGGGAATGACGTTCATTCTCTCTCTATCTTCTGTCGTGGTCGGGTTTTTTTGAGTCTTACTCAACTTCACACCTTGTAACACAGGCAAGAACTCCTTCTTTGACTGTTCCATTTTGAACTACTTCAAAATCTTGTCAAGGCATGTACTCATTGAAAAACTTATCAAGTGTCTTGATCTATCTCTATAGATCTTGATGCTCAATATGTAAGCAGCTTCACCGTGGTCTTTCTTTGGAAAACTCCTTTCAAACACTCCTTTATGCTTTGCAGAATAATTCTACATTATCTCCGATCAACAATATGTCATTCACATATACTTATCAGAAATGATGTAGTGCTCCCACTCACTTTCTTGTAAATACAGGCTTCACCGCAAGTCTGTATAAAACTATATGCTTTGATTAACTTATCAAAGCGTATATTCCAACTCCGAGATGCTTGCACCAGTCCATAGATGGATCGCTGGAGCTTGCATATTTTGTTAGTACCTTTAGCATTGACAAAACCTTCTGGTTGCATCATATACAACTCTTCTTTAATAAATCCATTAAGGAATGCAGTTTTGTTTATCCATTTGCGAGATTTCATAAAATGCGGCAATTGCTAACATGATTTGGACAGACTTAAGCATAGATACGAGTGAGAAACTCTCATCGTAGTCAACACCTTGAACTTGTCAAAAACCTTTTTGCGACAATTCTAGCTGTGTAGATAGTAACACTACTATCAGCGTCCGTCTTCCTCTTGAAGATCCATTTAATCTCAATGGCTCGCTGATCAATGGGCAAGTCAATCAAAGTCTATACTTTGTTCTCATACATGGATCTCATCTCAGATTTCATGGCCTCAAGCCATTTCGCAGAATCTGGGCTCATCATCGCTTCCTCATAGTTCGTAGGTTCGTCATGGTCAAGTAACATGACCTCCAGAACAGGATTACCGTACCACTCTGGTGCGGATCTCACTCTGGTTTACCTACGAGGTTCGGTAGTAACTTGATCTGAAGTTACATGATCATCATCATTAGCTTCCTCACTAATTGGTGTAGTAGTCACAGAAACAGAATTTCTGTGATGAACTACTTTCCAATAAGGGAGCAGGTACAGTTACCTCATCAAGTTCTACTTTCCTCCCACTCACTTCTTTCGAGAGAAACTCCTTCTCTAGAAAGGATCCATTCTCAGCAATGAATAACTTGCCTTCGGATCTCTGATAGAAGGTGTACCCAACATTTTCTTTTGGGTATCCTATGAAGATGCACTTCTCCGATTTGGGTTTGAGCTTATCAGGTTGAAACCTTTTCACATAAGCATTGCAACCTCAAACTTTAAGAAACGACAACTTAGGTTTCTTGCCAAACCATAGTCCATACTGTGTTGTCTCAACAGATTTAGATGGTGCCCTATTTAACGTGAATGCAACTGTCTCTAATGCATAATCCCAAAACGATAGTGATAGATCGGTAAGAGACATCATAGATCGCACCACATCTAATAAAGTACGGTTATGACGTTCGGACACACCATTACACTGTGGTGTTCCAGGTTGCGTGAGTAGCGAAACTATTTCACATTGTTTTAACTGAAGGCCAAACTCGTAACTCAAATATTTTACTTCTGCGATCATATCATAGAAACTTTTATTTTTGTTACGATGATTCTCCACTTCACTCTTAAATTCTTTGAACTTTTCAAATGTTTCAGACTTGTGTTTCATCAAGTAGATATACCCATATCTGCTCAAATCATCTATGAAGGTCAGAAAATAACGATACTTGCCGTGAGCCTTAACACTCATTGGACCGCATACATCAGTATGTATTATTTCGAATAAGTCAGTTGCTCACTCCATTGTTCTGGGGAACGGAGTTTTAGTCATCTTGCCCAAGAGGCATGGTTCGCAAGCATCAAGTGATTCATAATCAAGTGATTCCAAAAGCCCATCAGCATGGATTTTCTTCATGCGCTTTACACCAATATGACCTAAACGGCAGTGCCACAAATAAATTGCACCATCATTATTAACTTTGCATATTTTGGTTTCAATATTATGAATATGTGTATCACTACGATCGAGATCCAACGAACCATTTTCATTGGGTGTATAACCATATAAGGTTTTATTCATGTAAACAGAACAACAATTTATTCTCTTACTTAAATGAATAACCGTATTGCAATAAACATGATCAAATCATATTCATGCTCAACGCAAACACCAAATAACACTTATTTAGGTTCAACACTAATCCCATAAGTATAGGGAGTGTGCGATGATGATCATATCAATCTTGGAACCACTTCCAACACACATCGTCACTTCACCCTTAACTAGTCTATGTTTATTCTGTAACTCCCGTTTCGAGTTACTACTCTTAGCAACTGAGCCAGTATCAAATACCGAGGGGTTTCTACAAACACTAGTAAAATACACATCAATAATCTGTATATCAAATATACCTTTGTTCACTTTGCCATCCTTCTTATCCGCCAAATACTTGGGGCAGTTCCGCTTCCAGTGACCAGTCCCTTTGCAGTAGAAGCACTTAGTCTCAGGCTTAGGACCAGACTTGGGCTTCTTCACTTGAGCAGCAACTTGCTTGTCGTTCTTCTTGAAGTTCCCCTTCTTCCCTTTGCCCTTTTCTTGAAACTAGTGGTCTTGTCTACCATCAACACTTGATATTTTTCTTGATTTCTACCTTCGTCGATTTCAGCATTACGAAGAGCTTGGGAATCGTTTCCGTTATCCCTTGCATATCATAGTTCATCACGAAGTTCTACTAACTTGGTGATGGTGACTAGAGAATTCTATCAATCACTATTTTATCTGGAAGATTAACTCCCACTTGATTCAAGCGGTTGTAGTACCCAGACAATCTGAGCACATGCTTACTGCTTGAACTATTCTCCTCCATCTTTTAGCTATAGAACTAGTTGGAGACTTCATATCTCTCAACTCGGGTATTTGCTTGAAATATTAACTTCAACTCCTGGAACATCTCATATGGTCCATGATGTTCAAAACGTCTTTGAAGTCCCGATTCTAAGCCGTTTAAGCATGGTGCACTAAACTATCAAGTAGTCATCATATTGAGCTAGCCAAATGTTCATAACATCTGCATTTGCTCCTACAATAGGTTTCTCACCTAGCGGTGCATCAAAGACATAATTCTTCTGTGCAGCAATGAGGATAAATCTCAGATCACGGATCCAATCCGCATCATTGCTACTAACATCTTTAAACTTAGTTTTCTCTAGGAACATATCAAAAATAAAACAGGGAGCTAAACGCGAGCTATAGATCTACAACATAGATATGCTAATACTAGTAGGACTAAGTTCATGATAAATTAAAGTTCAATTAATCATATTACTTAAGAACTCCCACTTAGACAGACATCCCTCTAATCTTCTAAGTGATCACGTGATCCATATCAACTAAACCATGTCCGATCATCACGTGAGATGGAGTAGTTTCAATGGTGAACATCACTATGTTGATCATATCTACTATATGATTCACGCTCGACCTTTCGGTCTCCGTGTTCCGATGCCATATCTGTTATATGCTAGGCTCGTCAAGTTTAACCTGAGTATTCCGCGTGTGCAACTGTTTTGCACCCGTTGTATTTGAACGTAGAGCCTATCACACCCGATCATCACGTGGTGTCTCAGCACGAAGAACTTTCGCAACGGTGCATACTCAGGGAGAACACTTGTACCTAGATAATTAGTGAGAGATCATCTTATAAAGCTACCGTCGAACTAAGCAAAATAAGATGTATAAAAGATAAACATCATATGCAATCAAAATATGTGACATGATATGGCCATCATCATCTTGTGCCTTTCTCCATCTCCAAAGTATCGTCATGATCTCCATCGTCACCGGCATGACACCATGAATTCCATCATCTTGATCTATATCAATGTGTCATCACTTGGTTGTCTCGCCAACAATTGCTCTTGCAACTATTGCTATCGCATAGCGATAAAGTAAAGCAATTATTTGGTGCTTGCATCTTATGTAATAGAGATATAACCATAAGGCTTTTGCATGTTGCCGATAACTTCAACAAAACATGATCATCTCATACAACAACTTATATCTCATCACGTTTTGACCATATCACATCACAACATGCCCTGCAAAAACAAGTTAGACACCCTCTACTTTGTTGTTGCAAGTTTCACGTCGCTGCTACGGGCTTAGCAAGAACCGTTCTTACCTACGCATCAAAACCACAACGATAGTTTGTCAAGTTGGTGCTGTTTTAACCTTCGCAAGGACCGGGCGTAGCCACACTTGGTTCAACTAAAGTTGGACAAACTGACACCCGCCAGCCACCTGTGTGCAAAGCATGTCGGTAGAACCAGTCTCGCGTAAGCGTACGCGTAATGTCGGTCCGGGACGCTTCATCCAACAATACCGCCGAACCAAAGTATGACATGCTGGTAAGCAGTATCAGTTATATCACCCACAACTCACTTGTGTTCTACTCGTGCACAACATCAACGCATAAAACCTAGGCTCTGATACCACTGTTGGGGAACGTGGTAATTTCAAAAAAATTCCTGCGTACACGCAAGATCATGGTGATGCATAGCAACGAGAGGGGAGAGTGTTGTCTACGTACCCTCGTAGACCGAAAGCGGAAGCGTTAGCACAACGCGGTTGATGTAATCGTATGTCTTCACGGCCCGACCGATCAAGCACCGAAACTACGACACCTCCGAGTTCTAGCACACGTTCAGCTCGATGACGATCCCCGAACTCTGATCCAGCAAAGTGTCGGGGAAGAGTTCCGTCAGCACGACGGTGTGGTGACGATCTTGATGTTCTACCGTCGCAGGGCTTCGCCTAAGCACGGCTACAATATTATCGAGGATTATGGTGGAGGGGGGGCACCGCACACGGCTAAGAGAACGATCATGAAGATCAACTTGTGTGTCTAGAGGTGCCCCCCTGCCCCTGTATATAAAGGAGCAAGGGGGGAGGCCTGCCGGCCCTTGAGGCGCGCCATGGAGGGGGGAGTCCTCCTCCTAGTAGGAGTAGGACTCCCCTTTCCTAGTCCAATTAGGAAGAGGGAAGGGGGAAGGAAAGAGAGGGAGAGGGAGAGGGAAAGAGGGGCCGCGCCCCCCTCCCCTAGTCCAATTCGGACTCCCCATGGGAGGGGGCGCGCCACCTCCTGGGCTGCTGCCCTCTCTCTCCCCTCAGGCCCAATACTTCCCCGGGGGGTTCCGGTAACCCTTCCGGCACTCCGGTTTTCGTCTAAATCACCCGAAACACTTCCGGTGTCCGAATATAGCCGTCCAATATATCGATCTTTATGTCTCGACCATTTCGAGACTCCTCGTCATGTCCGTGATCATATCCGGGGCTCCGAACAACCTTCGGTACATCAAAATATATAAACTCATAATGAAACTGTCATCGTAGCGTTAAGCGTGCGGACCCTACGGGTTCGAGAACAATGTAGACATGACCGAGACACGTTTCCGGTCAATAACCAATAGCGGAACCTAGATGCTCATATTGGCTCCCACATATTCTACGAAGATCTTTTATCGGTCAGACCGCATAACAACATACGTTGTTCCCTTTGTCATCGGTATGTTACTTGCCCGAGATTCGATCGTCGGTATCTCAATACCTAGTTCAATCTCATTACCGGCAAGTCTCTTTACTCGTTTTGTAATACATCATCCTGCAACTAACTCATTAGTTGCAATGCTTGCAAGGCTTAAGTGATGTGTATTACCGAGAGGGCCCAGAGATACCTCTCCGACAATCGGAGTGACAAATCCTAATCTCGAAATACGCCAACCCAACAAGTACCTTCGGAGACACCTGTAGAGCACCTTTATAATCACCCAGTTACGTTGTGACGTTTGGTGGCACACAAAGTGTTCCTCCGGTAAACGGGAGTTGCATAATCTCATAGTCATAGGAACATGTATAAGTCATGAAGAAAGCAATAGCAACAAACTAAATGATCAAGTGCTATGCTAACGGAATGGGTCAAGTCAATCACATCATTCTCCTAATGATGTGATCCCGTTAATCAAATGACAACTCATGTCTATGGTTAGGAAACATAACCATCTTTGATCAACGAGCTAGTCAAGTAGAGGCATACTAGTGACACTCTGTTTGTCTATGTATTCACACATGTATTATGTTTCCAGTTAATACAATTCTAGCATGAATAATAAACATTTATCATGAAATAAGGAAATAAATAATAACTTTATTATTGCCTCTAGGCCATCTTTCCTAGAGATTTGAATACATAGCCTCTTCCACGAGACGATAATAAAGTTCATCACTAGAATTGTATTATTTATTTCCTTATATCATGATAAATGTTTATTATTCATGCTAGAATTGTATTAACCGGAAACATAATACATGTGTGAATACATAGACAAACATAGTGTCACTAGTATGCCTCTACTTGACTAGTTCGTTGATCAAAGATGGTTATGTTTCCTAACCATAGACATGAGTTGTCATTTGATTAACGGTATCACATCATTAGGAGAATGATGTGATTGACTTGACCCATTTCGTTAGCTTAGCACTCGATCGTTTAGTTTGTTGCTATTGCTTTCTTCATGACTTATACATGTTCCTATGACTATGAGATTATGTAACTCCCGTTTACCGGAGGAACACTTTGTGTGCTACGAAACATCACAACGTAACTGGGTGATTATAAAGGTGCTCTACAGGTGTCTCCGAAGGTACTTGTTGGGTTGGCGTATTTCGAGATTAGGATTTGTCACTCTGATTGTCGGAGAGGTATCTTAGGGCCCTCTCGGTAATGCACATCACATAAGCCTTGCAAGCATTGCAAATAATAAGTTAGTTGCGGGATGATGTATTACGGAACGAGTAAAGAGACTTGCCGGTAACGAGATTGAACTAGGTATTGAGATACCGACGATCAAATCTCGGGAAAGTAACATACCGATGACAAAGTGAACAAACGTATGTTGTTATGCGGTCTGACCGATAAAGATCTTCGTAGAATATGTAGGAGCCAATATGAGCATCCAGGTTCCGCTATTGGTTATTGACCGGAGACGTGTCTCGGTCATGTCTACATTGTTCTCGAACCCGTAGGGTCCGCACGCTTAACGTTACGATGACAGTTTCATTATGAGTTTATATATTTTGATATACCGAAGGTTGTTCGGAGTCCCGGATGTGATCACGGACTTGACGATGAGTCTCAAAATGGTCGAGACATAAAGATCGATATATTGGACGACTATATTTGGACACCGAAAAGGTTCCGAATGAGATTGGGACAATACCGGATCACCGGGAGGTTATCGGAACCCCCCGGGGGGTATATGGGCCTTATTGGGCCTTAGTGGAAAGGAGGGGAAAGGAGCAAGGGAGGGGGCGCCCCCCCCAAGCCCAATCCGAATTGGGAGGGGGGCCGGCACCCCCTTTCCTTCCTCCCTCCTTCCTCTTCCTTCCCTCTCCTAATCCTAATAGGAAAAAGGGGAGTCCTACTCCCTGTGGGAGTTGGACTCCCCCCTTAGGGCGCGCCACCCTCCTTGGCCGGCCCCCTCCTCCACTCCTTTATATACGGGGCAGGGGGGCACCCCATAGACACAACAATTGATCATTGATCTCTTAGCCGTGTGCGGTGCCCCCCTCCACCATAATCCTCGATAGTATTGTAGCGGTGCTTAGGCGAAGCCCTGCGACGGTAGAACATCAAGATCGTCACCACACCATCATGCTGACGGAACTCATCCCCGACACTTTGTTAGATCGGAGTCCGGGGATCGTCATCGAGCTGAACATGTGCTAGAACTCGGAGGTGCCGTAGTTTCGGTGCTTGATCGGTCGTGCCGTGAAGACGTATGACTACATCAACTGCGTTGTGCTAACGCTTCCGCTTCCGGTCTACGAGGGTACGTAGACAACACTCTCCTCTCTCGTTGCTATGCATCACCATGATCTTGCGTGTGCGTAGGAAAATTTTGAAATTACTACGTTCCCCAACATGCGTAACCTATGCTTTTTGGATGGTGCAACTTGTACTCCACACGTAGTACAACTCATACCCCTGGTGCAACTTGTACACGAGAAAACCAACAAAAAATGATTGCAGAAATGTTTTGCAACATATTTCAGTAACATTTGATTGTATGGAACATGAATATTTGGACTAATAATACGAGCACTAAAACTAAAAATACATATGATTGTCTTTTATTGTTGCATTGTTGTAAAATGTTTATCAAATTTAGACAGAATACGAATTGGAAATTCTCATGCATGTTTGCATGTCGAGATGAGATTATTTCTATCACGGTTGCATGTTGAGGTGGGCATTTTCTCATGCATATTGCATGTTGAGGTAGCATCATGTTGAGAGAATTATGTTAACAGGGCTAGCTATTTAGATATAGAAGATTAATTCTTAAAAAGAAGACTGGACTTATAAATACATATTTATTCGATGGGGTTAACGAGGTTTTGATGAGGACTTGTTATTCCTACTTGGGATTTTGATGAGTGTTATTTTTACACTCCTCTAACCCGAGTTTAAACCGATATATATTTCATTAAAACTGAGATATTCACTCTAATATTGCCACTAATGACTAATAAATGCATAGGATTCCAAAAATCCTTTATTTATTTTGTTTCCATAAAAATGGGCTATTTATGAACAAAATCAAGCCAATACTTGAAAAGGAGTAATGTGGAGATGGAGGGGATCAAGTGGGAGGCGCACTAGAAGAAACAAAGGAAAAGACGGTGTTCCATGCGACCACGCCCGCTTGTCTGAGCGGTCGTATGGCATGGAAACCAAGGCCTCTCGTCCACCTGAACAAATAAAAGGAGTCGGCACCAAATGGATAACAAAGGAACAACAGAGAAGGGAGCACAGATCATCATCACCATAGCCATCTCCATCAACCCTAGCCGCCGCCATTTCCCATTTTCATAGCCACAACCTTCACCACCACCATAGTGCCCAGCAATCTAGTCATACTTGTAATTGTGTGTCACACACGACATCCATTGTAAGACTTATTATCAATCTATCTATCTTGATGATGTGTTCTTTGATGTGTCCTTCATGTGATCTGATCTCCATGTGTGAGTAGTTCGGTAAGGTATGGGTTGAGGCAAGGGCCTTGCAACCCGATGTATTTATTGGAGGGATCAATGGAAGGACTTTGAATTAATGCCTCCTATGTGTAACATAAAATTGTTCCGTAGTTATCTCTTGTCTCTTTCACCTTGTTCATCCCTGTAGGTACCCAGGATCATGGAGAACGAGCCACGGAGAGGCTAAATGTATGGA
Organism: Triticum urartu; assembly: GCF_003073215.2. Lineage (NCBI taxonomy): Eukaryota > Viridiplantae > Streptophyta > Magnoliopsida > Poales > Poaceae > Triticum > Triticum urartu. The sequence continues at coordinate 672,719,813 of NC_053028.1, forward strand.
GATTGTGAAGTGTTATTCTAAACACTAGTGACAAAAAGGTTTAGTACGGTAGCATGGATCATATCCCCGGGGATTCAAGAGGTGTAGTCATTAAATGTTCAATGCTTTTGTCCGATTATTGCAATCTTAATTATCGAGGCAACCCCATGCGACGGATAGGGTCTTCGGTTGGACAACCGACTCTTGATGTAGAACGCGCACCAGTCAAGACGTAATTTGGACATATCCCCCACTTAAATAAATAGCAAGCACATATTGATTGGTGACTTCCAGAGCACAAATTAAGATCATATATGGCCCCGACATAAATATATGGTTGTAAACATAAGACCACATACCCATGCCTATTTTTATTATAAGTGTTCTTCTAGTGTCAGCATGATTTATGATCTGGTACAAAGCTGGATTTAATTCTTTAGAAAAAGCTTGTTTGAGACCCTAGATTAAAGGGCGCCATCCTCCCTTGGGTTTGATAACTCAGCGTCACCTCTGGGGAAAAAGGCGAGAATCCTTTCTGCTCCATTTCCGAATCACCAAAGGAAGTAATCAGATTTCTATTTTCATGCATCTCCTTCCTTAGTTCTGCTTAGTTTTGTCCATGATGTTTGCCATTCCTCACTTTTCCCCTCCATCGTGCGGCCCACCCTTATGAAAGCCCAAACAGGGATTTGCCGTCGGGTCAAAGTCTTTGACTATTACTTGGCACAGTTACTGACGTGTGGGACACTCCCTGCGAGCCCACCGGTCAGTGGTTGCGCGGTCGTAGGTGGCTCCATTGCGCAGTCACTGACACGTGGGACACCCCCATGCGGGCCCATCTATCAGTGGCTACACGGTCGTAGGTGGCTCCATTGCGCAATTACTGACGCATGGGACACCCCCTGCGGGGCCATCTGCCAGTGGCTGCACTGTCATAGGTGACCCCAGGGCCCATGTGGCAGCGCCTCGTCAAATGATGAAAAAAAGGTGGCTCATAACGCCATGAAGGGTACTCGAACTTGAGACTGACCGATGAATGAACAACGCAAGCACCTACTGAGCTAGTATGTGTACTCACGAACGCGAAGGATGGTCCCATGATTATGTGACTCAAGACTTAGTGTACCGCCGGGGTTGTGAAGTTTTTTTTTTCTAGTTTCTTGTATTGCTTGTTTATTATTATTTTGCCTCAAACTAGTCCACAAAAGGGGTGGATGCAAAAGGATTAACATTTTTGAGACTTTGATCAATTTCTATAAGGCAATACTCTCAAGGATGGCTACTCATAGCACATGGGTTAGGGTTTCACCTTTGTTTATGTCAAGTGCCTCCACTCTTAGTATGGAAGTTTGAAAATATATTTGAAAACTATTTGGACCAAACTAGAGCACACTTGCAGTTCAAATATGAAAATGTTACAAACAAAATACACTAGAACTGGTCCTATCTACATAATAAGGTTACCCTTTCTTATCTACAAAAGCACCATCAATACCATTATACCAATGCTCTATTTTTTGAAGAAAAGACACCCATGGGCATCTTAGATCTGATAATTATCGAGGAAAACAATAACCAGTACAACGAAAAGACAATTGGACGCTTCACCACTGGTAAAAAGGTTACATTTAAAATCATAGTAGTCTTATTCCTCCAATATTACGCCACCGCCAGAGATTAAAAATTGCACTGAAGCAATGGTAAAGGAAAGAGACACATAAAAACACTCTCGCTGTACGAGGCTTTAAAGACCACAATAGCCACTTGCCACCTGAGGCGAGATCTAGAAATTGTTGAAGAAGCATCGGTTTGGAGTATCACCTCACGCGATACATGCTTGCAATCATCACCACAGAACCAGAGAGTGGGAGAAACCGAACCATCTCGCAGAACAACATGGAAGAAGAAGTCGAAGTTGTCACACCAATAGCTAGCCAATCACACTCCTTGATAGACACAACAACTGTCAAGATTTGAAGACAACCAACAAATCTGATGACACAAACTCTCACATACCCTTTGTTAGTGACAGATCAAGCATCATCGAGTAGGGAGAGGCCAGAGAGACCTTATTCCCCACGACAACGCCGCCACCACCTCGTCGATGTCGTTAGGGAAACAAAACCTAAAGAAAAGGAAAATGAAACATGCAGGGTCCCCACTCTTCTTGCCGCCGACAAGACGTCCAGACAGGGGAGAGGAGGGAGACCAAGGGGGCGTCATGGAGGAGACCTATGGCGACGGCTAGAGTTTATGTCTCCCAATACCAATGCATTGAGTTATCCTACAAATGTTTAACCAAAGTTAATTTGAAAATCTGATCGAACCCCAAGTCGTATGTCCCGGCGATGCCCCTTCGTGCACTTTTTGGTAGCCAGCGACTTTGCTCTGCTCTTCGATTAATGGAATGAGCAGATTTCTAGTTGAAAAAAGATATATCTTTTGCTAGTTTCCATCTTCCTTTTATGCATGGAGTGAGATTAAGATAATCATAGTTAGGTGTCGACCCAAAGGATCGCCATTTGAGTTTGATCCAATGGCTCGAAAAAATGGTCGCGGATTTCAAAAAAGGCACCACGTGAGTGTGACGATAAATTCTAGTCTTAGGACGCAACACCGTGTGGCTCTTCGCCTTCCTCCCAACTCCTTGACGCTTGCCTTCCTCTCTCTCTATCTCTCTCTCCTCTCTCTCTCTCCCCATCCCATGACCTCCTCCGTTGGCAAATTTATGAATGTCCTCAGATCCATTGCTGCGTCGAGATAAGGTGTTCTTCTAATGTTGTTGGGAGACTCATTAACCGTCTAGCACCCTGTGCAATCTCGCCCCCGCAGGTCATTGGTGTCGACCTTTGCCTCATCCATCGCCTCGCCATTCGCCCCCTCATCTTCTTGCTAGCACACCCCGGACGAGGCGCTAAGTCAAGACGATGATACAAGCTTCATTGTTTTATTTTTCGTGAAGAAAACAGCTTACATGTCTATCTTTCTTTTTGAGGCAAACTTATATGTCCATAAATAAGATTTTTTTTATGAGAATCTAGCACACATCAACGCTGGGCTGGGCTATTTTTTTTTTTAAAAGGACCAGAAGGGGATGTTGGTGGAACCTCGTACTTGCTCAGAGTGAGATAGGTCGACTGCACAGTCCCCACCTGGTGGGTGAGATCCGGGCGTCGATGGGGGCGAGCTCGGGGCCTCGCCGGAGTTCGGGCCAGGAGCCAGATGGCACGGGCGACGGAGCGGACCGAATCAGCGCCCTCCCCGACGACGTGCTCCTCCTCGTCCTCGCCCGCCTCCCTTGCGCCGCCGCCGCCGCCCGCACCGGAGTCCTCTCCCGCCGGTGGCGCGGCCTCTGGGCCCGCCTCCGCCAGATCGTCCTCCGCGACGTGCCCTTCTCCTCGATCGAGGCGGCGCTCGGCCGCGTCCCTCCTCCGCCGCCCGCAGTTTCCCTCCTCAAGATCCGCGTCCCCCAGAGGCAGCGGCGCAGCTGGGGCTTTCCCAATCCCAACCCCAAGAAGCACCGGGTAGACAGCGCCGGCGTCAACTCGCTGCTCCGCGCCGCCGCGCGGCTCGAGCCGGAGAGTCTCGAATTCCGCCTCCCCGCCGGCTTAATCGGCCGTTCCCGCCTCGCCGTCGACCTGCCTCGCTTCGACGGCGCCACGTCCATCGCGCTGGACTTCGCCTCCCCCTTCTCCCTCCGCGTGCCGGCCGGCGCCGAGTTCCCCGCACTCGAGGCGCTGTCCCTGACGTACTGCATCACCGACCTCGACGCCTTGCTCTCCTGCTGCCCGCGCCTGCGCACGCTCCGCCTCTGCAGGGCTTTGTTTCCCAACCATAAGTGCGACGTCAGGGTCAGCTCCCCGTCGCTGCAGGAGCTCGTTGTGTGCCGCGAGCTCAGCCTGACACAGCGTGTCGTCATCGTCGCGCCCGCGCTTAAGCAATTGAGCATGTCATTTAGCACGATGGAGCTGATCGGCACCTCTGTCTTGGCACCATTGGTGGAAAAGGTTTCGTGGCACTGCTATTACTTGGGGCCGTATGTTGTGTTTGGTCTTTGGGGCATCAACAAGGTGCGGCTGCGGCTGCAGACAGCAGACACACAAGAACAGATATCCTCGCTGCAAATTCATGCCTGGGCGGTGCGCCCCTCTACTGCTCAATCTGCTGCAAGCTCTGAGTAAATTAATTTTGTGAATGATATACATCTTTGCAAATTGTTTTTTCAGGACACGTCTCTTTTGCACGCCGAGGCGGGCAACTTCACGCAGGAGATAGAGAAACATATGGTTGCCGCCTTCTCTGTTTTAGAGCTGCATCTCACAGCAAAGGGGCATGCTTTTGGAGCGTTTGTGTTTCATTTCCTTGGGATGGATCGGATTCGTACTGCTACGCGGAGGCTTAAGGTCGTCCTAGAGAGATCAGCGGTAATTCTTTGCTCTTATTATATACCCTAATAATACGTTGTGTGGGTATTCAACATTTTTGGGTTTTAGATGAAAGGAGGATGCCTGCCACTTTGTCCTTGTGAGTTTCCGAACTGGAAGTCCCAAATTATCTGCTTGGCTGCTCTCGAAGAAGTGGAGTTCAATGGCTTCGAAGGAAAGGATCATGAGTTTGATTTACTGAAATTGATAATCGGATGTGCACCGATGCTAAAAAGAATGATTGTGAAGCTGTCACAAGAGACCTCGGCAAGTAATGATGGATGCGCAAAGATACACAACATCTTCAAGGCATGTTCTTCTGTGGAATGTGATGTTTATGACAGCTCTGGTGAGTATATGTTTGGCATGCATTATTAGCATCCTTCTAGATAAAACAGAGATAGTTATAATCATTGTGTAAGATTCGTTGAAAATGTGGCGTTGACATGCCAATTATAGAGTTTGGTTGGGCGTGTCCTATTTATTAGCTAATTAAACATACTATATTTTGGTCGAATTTCTGTGATCACACCCTCATGTTTTAGTAGAAATAGAAATTGAATGGTGGATTGGTTGATGAGGAAAATTCAATATTTTTACTCAGGCTTCCTTATACCTAAATTTTTCTTTTGCATTTCACAATCTTCTTTATTGATCTTGCCCTACCGTTTTTTGTTTGTATTTGGTTTTCTTGGCGATGAAGTTGTCCCATCTGAATTCGTTGGCCTTGGGGGTTTGGTACAAACTCTCTTCGGCAAGTACTTTGCTATTTCTTGCTGTTGTCAGCATCTATTCCTTTTTATTTGCAATAACTTACATTATATGTTTTGCATCAGTATTCAGTAGCAAAAGGACAGTTTCTAGATTACCTGAAGTTAGTTGTCTCATCTGAATTTTTCATTGACCTTTGGGTTTCTTTCTGCTTTCAGCATATTGTGTTATATTTGACAACAGTCCTATACATATAACTCCACATTTCCTTGTCGCGGCACTGATCGGGGCTTGTTTCAATTTGTCTCCTCCGCAGGGCTAATGTTTGGTTGCTTTAACTGATCATCTGGCGTGCTCTTTTGCCAGTGTACTGTACTAGCCATATACAGGGTGTTCAGATAAATCTTGTATGGTTTCTGTGTCGTTCGACTATTGAAGTTAATGCACTCTACCAGTGACGTCAGTCAAGCTGATTATCATGTTAAGCCTATGGTTTCAACTCCTATTTTGCGTTGTTTCATTGCGACGACACACTGCATGTTTTCAGCGGGAGTAAAATGATCTGCAGTGAATGTTCTTCCCATCACAGCTCTTTCTGCTTATAGGTGTGATAGATGAACCAAACGGCTCTGAGATATATAGCTCAGTATCTTAAACTGAGAATTATCCCTTCTTTTCCAACTACTGCACCTTATATGATGGACTGAAGATGCATCTTTGTGTCACTTCTGTTTTAGCAGAATATGTGTCATCTTGTGTAGATGCAACAGGAGCATTGCGTCGATGGCTGGGTATGAGATATGCAAGGCGGAAGTTGATTACTGGCGACGCTTGTTGCCCGTGTGCGATATATGGCGAGGGGTATCCGGGCTGCCGTTGATTCAGAACTCTTTGAAGCTCTGATTGCTGATACAACGCCGACGGCAAAGGCGTGGTTATTCGGCTTGAGTGAGAAACTACAGCAAAAGATGAGTTTGTAACACCGTTGGGCAGTCTGGTACAACGACTAGTCCGCTGAACGCCATCAGGCCTTGTAAAATTTTGTGCCTCTTTTTTGTGAAGTGAGACATGTAAGGCTTTCGGATCCTCAGAATCCTTTGTGCATGCCCATGAACATCATCAGGCAATGAAGCTCAAACGTTATTCCAAAATAAATAAATAAAACTGCGGTAGATGATGCCTCTTCACATGGTAATTCATTACTCCCTCCGCCCCATAATATAAGATGTTATACAACCAATATATGAGTACGTTGGTTGTAATAGCATCTTAGGATGAAGGGAGTAGCATTAGCATCTTAGGACGAAGGGAGTAGCATTTAGCCAGTTCGGTGCTTATGTTACTCCTTTCATCCATGAATAAGTGTACGTTTGGCATTCAAAATTTCTCCACAAAAAAATGTATTTCTATCTCTGAATGCACTTCAAAGTAAATAAAAATGCTTCTCTCTTATCACACGATAATCAAGACCAATAACACTGAACACATGGTCTCCTCACATTCTACATGCCCTTAGGTCATTAGGGGCGGGGTAATTAAAAAGGAGAGAAATGATGACCTTGCATCTTTCCAATGCATTTGTTTTGAAGTGAATGGAAACTTCTATCGATTGATCGTTGCAGATACAATATACTCCCTGCTAATAAAACCATTTGGTAAATTGCTTATATTTCCAACATGCATGGATTCCTTTGCCAAGCAGCGTCGCTGCGTGGGGACCAATGAAAATGTAGCATGAATCACATCTCACGTCGGGATAAGCTGGTCGGAAGTGGGAGCGAAGCCGGCCACGTACGTACGAACCTAGGAAGGATCCCCCGCGCCCCGCCCGTCCATATCTCTGTCGACTCATCAGAATGCGTATAGATGGAGTGTTGTATATGCCGTGGCAAAAAGTTAGCATAAAGTTGAGTCATCTATTTTGAAACGGAGGGAGTAGCAGCAGAATGGATCGTGCCGTGCGTGGGAACAAAGGGAAATGTAACATGAATCATACTCCCACTTCTCCATCACGAAATCTCACGGCGTAATGTTTCACTCGACGCAACAGTGTCGCGGTAACTGAAGCCGCAGCGAATCTGCCCCAGGACATGCAAGGATTGGGCGGTTAAAAAGGAAAAACACTGATCTTATGCTTATCTTACCTTGGCTGCTACGTGGCCATGGCCACAAAGGTGGTGGGGAGTGGAATCCGTGGAGAGTGGAGACAGCCATGGCCAAAGGAATATTCTGCTTAACCAGTGCTAACATTAAGTGCCAGTGCCATTTCCAGATAAGCATCCCATCCCTCGCACAAGGAAGGTGTCATGTTCAGTGAGCACAGGACCGACAATTCTTACGTGTTTCTATTTTTAATAGTTTTCTATATTGTAAGCATTTTCTAATAAAAGTATGAATTTTGATTTTCGAAAAAAGTATGAATATTTTTAGAAAAACTTAATTGATAAATAATAGCAATAAATTAGAAAAGCCAATAAATAAGTAACAAGAAAAAAATCGGTTCAGGAACTTGAACCATTAAGCATCCAGCGATGACGAAGGAGGTCTCGCCTCAATGGCTCCTTTCCCGTCGCTGCTATTGTGCCGGCCCAAGTAACATCTTGTAGGTTAGTTCGAAAAATATTATAAATACATATATTCCAAAACATAGATTTACTTAAAAATATGTAACAAAATAGCACATTATCAAAAATATGTTGATAGCGATAGAAAAATGTTTACGAAATTTTAAAAATTCAGGGTATTCAAAAAATATCGGTTACATTTTTTAATATTCTTTATACAATTTTAAAAATTTCCTATAATTTTTAAAAAGTCGGATACCATTAAAAATGAATGTTACATTTAAAATAATGTTTGCACATTATGTTCGTGGTATATAATATACAAATTGTTCACATAGTTTTAAAAGATATTCCACATCATTTAAAAAATTATTTTAACGTATATTTGTAAAACACGGATGGAAAAAAACTTCAAAACATTAATTTAAAAAATCATATATTGCAAATATGCTCAATGTGTATAAAAAATGTTTGAGATGTACACGGAAAATGTACAACCTGTGTTGAAAACCTTATGTAATGAAAATAAAAAGAAAACAAAGATAAGTAAAAAGAAGAAGAAGAAAACCCGATTGAAAAACACATTGAAATGAAAGAAGAATAAAAAACAAAATGGAAGGTTTTAAAACCGGTCTGAAATGGCTATAGAACAATCCTAGAACCATTTAGAAGATCTACAGTGTCGGAGTGACACATTTGTCGATAGCTAAAGACAATGGTGAAGGATATCTCACAATAGGCGAGAAATAACCCTGGCAACAAGGGTGGGCTGGAGGACCGGGAGCTCCTTATAGTATAAAGCACAAGGCTACAATATGGGCCAACACAATATGCTTTGTAATTTACCTGGGAAAAATATTTAGTTAAGTAACTTTATTCTATGGGCCAGCCGAATATACTTAGTATTTTTTTCTTGAAAAGTTTCTTTAATAAGAGAGTATTATTCTGAAAAAATTACATACAAATATATTCCAGAAAATAAAGAATGGCAGTGTGTTCCAAAAATGGTTATCTCCGGTTTAAAAAGTTCATTTATTGAAAAAATATTTATGTGTTTAAAGAAAATATTCACGTATTTAACAAAAACCTTATGTTCACCAAGAAACTGTTCAGGTTCTCAAAAAAAAAACTTTAGAATTCAGAAAAATGTCCGTGCACAACTAGATTAGTATCCCTACAATTTAGAGAATTTACTGTCTATTTCCCGCCCAAAAGGAAAAAACCAGAGAATGAAAAGAGGCAAAAAGGGAAACACAAAACAAAAGGAGGAAACTAAAAGGTTGGATGAAAATAAAAACACTACCCATAATGGGTTGGCTCAATTCTAATCCTTGTTTGGGGCATGAGAAGCGCTAAAACCCGTAATGCGCCGTCAGGATTGGTCTAGCAATCGATTGTGGTTCGTTCTCCTCCAGCAAAGTCTCCCCGGCATTTGGAGGATCGTGATTTTGATCTAGTTGGTATCATTTTTCAATTAGGATAGTATGTCCTTTCTTCAGGTTACTATATTTAGCCCCTGTTCATTCTAGCAACATCATCGATGACAACATCGGTGTTCCTGGTAAATGCTTCTCAACCACTTTTCTAATGATGTGGTGTCCTTTCGAGTGTTGGTGTTGGTTTTCAGAAGCTCAAAGTTGTACACATACAACCCTTCAGATCTCGTCACAATAGATCATGTTCAGCATTCTTCTTGCGGCTATCACCAAGGAGGTGGTCTTTAGAATAATGGACCCACTTGGTGGTAGGGGCTTGTTTTTCCCTGGAGGGTGGTGTTGGTATTCCCATCGATGCCGTTGCTTTAATGGGTCCACCACATGTGCGGATTTTGTATCGTGACTTGTTGTACTCATTCATATCCGCGGACTGTTGTCCAGCCTTTGTGCCATGTCGTCGGAAGACCATGTGACTTGGAGAAAGTTCTTCCTGATTCTCGATGTTTTTAACCTAAAATTTCAGTTTTTTTTTTCTGTGCAGAAGCTGGGAAGTTTTCTTTTATCTCTACCAAGCATTATTCACCGTTTAGAAAAATACTTGCTGAAGTGCACACTATTCAACCTTCGTATGTCTCGGAAGATGTTGTAGAAACTCGATTTTCACAGCACATATGTCCACATAATGTATATGGGATTATGTGGGCCTCATTGGGCCGGCTCGCCAGCTTCCTGGAACTCCCCGCGCGCGGAGATCACCTACTGCAACACCCACAAGAGACATTGGCTCAGCTCCTTCCACATGGCCAGCTTGCCGCCCTCGAGTACGACTAGCGGCAGGTCAGGCTGTAAAGGCACCGCGGTGCGCCTCAACTTCCCGTGAGGGATGGCACCCATCGAGCTTGACCCGCCGTCACCGGGTGTGGTGAGTGCGGCAGTGGCTAGGGAGGACCGAGAGGCGAGAGAGCACATCACGACGGAGGCCGCTGATGAGGAGTACATGGCGGACCTCCGCCACCGGTACCTCGAGCTGGTGGAGGCCGAAAGGAAGATGTTCGCGGAGCGCGCGGTTGACGGGAGGTCATCATCCCCTCCGACGACGAGGAGCACGGCGGCAATGATTGCGGCAACAGCAAGGAGGACTTCGGCATTGAAGAATGGCAGCACATCTTCCCCGACTGCGGCAATGACGGCACAGGGCTGGACCCATGGGCGGTGGGATGTCGCGGGCGGATTGGCTCGCCCTCTACAAGGTTGACGATGATGTTTAGTTCAGTTTAAATTCATGTTTAGTTTTAGGTTTAATTTCATGCTTAGGTTTAAAAATTACACTATGTTTCGGCGGATGATTATATGTATATTATGTGTCTAATTTCAGTTGCTTTTTACCCCGACAAAAAAAAGGAATTTCGGTTGTTTAAACCGAAACTATGTTGAACTTATGAAAATTTAGTTTTTACTCTGTTAGATTTAGGAGTTCGGCTAGGTCCGACCAAGATTTAGTGGAGTAAAAATCCTTCATCTACCTTGGGGAGAAGCATATATGCACTTTCTGCTGCAGGTTTGAACATGAAAAAGCTTCAGACTCTGCGCGACCCCGACCCGGCTCCGATGGATGCAGGTTGACGGAGAAGACCCCTTTCGGCCGAATCAAATCCGCCACCGCGACGGCAAGTTGACGGAGAAGAGGCGCGCACCCAACGCAGCTAGGCATCTCACCGAAAGGATCATCACCCAGCTGACAAGGCCGGCATGCTGACACTCCTGGTCCTGGTAGGCCACTCCTTCAGGTGCCCTCCCTCCCACTAGTGCAAGAAAGCAACCACTGCTACCGGGGACAGCACGGCACCACTAGGAGAACGCGGAATATATCCGAATCCACGGCGCAACGGAAGTTCCATTCCCCCGCCCGCGCGCCCGGAGAAATGCTACTCCCATGTTGATCCTCCTAGCTCGTCGGAATCGGCCTGCCTGCCTGAGGTGGGAACGAAGGCGGCCACGTACCTGGGAAGGAAAGGATCATCATCACATCCATCCGTCCATGCCTGTTGACTCACCACGGTAGATTCGTGTGGATGGTGGACGCGATATATCCCCCGGCAAGTAGCAGCACCGATCGTGCGTGGGAAATGGAAGAAGTGGGATCATGAATCACATTTCTCCAGAGGGAATGCTACTATGTTCCTAGTCATGCTCGCTCGCTCGTCGGAATCGGCCGGCCGGAAGTGGGAGCGAAGCCGGCCACGTACGAACCTAGGAAGAGGATCCCCCATCCGTCCATAGGAATTCCCCGTCCATATCTATCTATTCCCTCGTCAGAATACGTACGTATGGATGGAGTGCTGTATATGCCCTGGCAAGTAGTAGGAGCAGAATAGACCGTGTCGTGCGTGGGAACAAAGGGAAATGCATGGTGAATCACATTTCTCTGTCAGAATCACGAATTCTCATGCCGTATGTTTCACTCGGCGCAACAGTGTCGCGGTAACCGAAGCCGCAGCGAATCTGCTCCAGGACATGCAAGGATTGGGTGGTTAAAAAGGAAAAACACGGGACATGCAAGGATTGGGTGGCCACAAAGGTGGTGGGGAGTGGAGAGTGGAGACAGCCATGGCCATGAGCTTGGCATCATGCCGAAAATTTCGCCTGGACCATGAGCCCGAGTCTTGAGCACTGACCCACCGCGCTCTGCATGGACAGGCCAGAGACCACCACCATGGCCCGTACCACTGTAGACTCCGACTATCTGGCTATGTTCATACCTGGCCGACGCGTGTTGCCACCTCATTCACCGATCCAGATCATCAATCGGGCGATATGCACGCATGCCAAAATGTACTATTTGTACTGGTGTGCTACTACCTGTAGGCTGTAGCTTGCAAGCATCGAAGTGTTCTTCTTTTGAGCCGTACTATGATCTTTTGGATGTGGCGAAGTTTGTTAATGTCTGTTTACAGTCGATCTTGTGTTCTTTCGCAGACGATTTTTGTTGTCCGTCGTTTGATCACGTATGATGGTGTGTAGTATGGATATAAGGCGCCCGATATGAGATACGCGGAGTGGCAAATATGAGGCATGCCCGTAGGCATTTAAGGGGCCGGATTTGACTATTGCGGTTGTAGATACTCTAAAGGCATTTTTGAGCAAACATATAATGGAACGATGACATTTTTTAGATATCGAATGACATTTTTGAGCAAGCATCTCACAAAACGATGGCATTTTTGAGCAGTTGTAACTTCTAACAACAAAACTGAGTAGTGAGACACAACTAATGGCATAAATGATAAAACATGTTTATGCTTGTAAGCAAAATAGGCTAACAGTAGATACACGGCGTTCGGTTCGTTCCAAATCATCCAACGGTCAGAAGATGTAAGAATTTGGGGTAAGAGGAAAAACACTCATCTTACTTGGCAGCTCTGCTGGTACGTGACAAGATGGCGTGGAGTGGAGACTGCCATGGCCATGAGCTTGGCATCTTGGCAAGAATTGGACTGGACCATGAATCCATGAGCCAGACCCACTGCGCTCTGCATGCATGGACCAGAGTCCATCACAATGCCTCCTGCTCCTGTAGACCCTAGCTAGCACGCCAGCATTTTCCGGCTCTGTTCATACCTGCCCGACGCGTGTTGCCACGCTGCTCGCCGATCCAGATCATCAACCGGCAGGTGCACACACACATGCCAAAATGCAGTTCCACGGCACTACACCTGTACTACTAGCTTGCAAGCCTCGAACTCTCCTTCTTCTGAGCCGTACCGTTTCCATTGCACACCGAAAGAGGTCCGGTCCGCCATCCAATCAACACCAAAGCAGAATTCGCCCTATAGTGAGTCGTATTACAATTCACTGGCCGTCGTTTTACAACGTCGTGACTGGGAAAACCCTGGCGTTACCCAACTTAATCGCCTTGCAGCACATCCCCCTTTCATATTATTTTTCACTGAAACATATGTATCTAGCGACAAGTAATATGGATCGGCGGCTAACATTAAGTGCCAATGCCATTTCCAGATAGGCATCCCTCGCACACAAGCAAGGAGGTGTCATGCTCAGTGAGCGCTGGGCCGACAAAGCTGGTGCGCGCACAAAGTCACGGTGTCCGCTTACGTTAGCGCCACTGCTGGCGGCCTAGCTGCAGTGCAATCGAGAAGTGGAGGTGGAGGTGGAGTCGTTCGATTTGCATATGCTTTTCTCCGCATATACAACCAAATGGAGTCCAGCTACTCATCGTAATCCAGCTGAAAGTTGTTGTAAGTTACCGAAAGAGAGCCGGGGCGATGGCGTGGATGGGGATGGGCCGCTGTCTGTTTCTTCGGAGCAGAGTGGTGTGATGCTTGTGATCTTGTTCCGGTGATTCAGGGGCCAAAGCGGCTTTCGATCGATTGCCAAAGCTCTCAAGTTTCTTCTCATATACATATCTCCATTGATTTTCTTTTGTTTCTGTCCGACTAATCACGCCAAGAATCTACTACACGCTCCAGCCTAAATCTAGCACTAGCAGCACCGGGACGGGAGGAGGAAGATGATGGGGTGGGGAGAGAGGAAAAGCTGCCCGGGAAAAAGGGAAAGCTGAAGCGAATGAATGGCTGGCGGCCGCTTTTATTGCCGGCTTTCTTGCAGCGCCGTCGTGCCGCTGCTCTCGAGGTCTTGGTCATGGTGGTGGTGGCTCGCCGCGTCGTGATCATGGCCGCCACTCTGGCCCGCCGCGTCTTCGTGGTGATCACGGCTCCGGCTCGCCGCGTCGGCGCCGGGGTGCGAGCTCGCCTCGCCGCCCTGCTCGTCCGCCGTCTCCTCCTGGCCTTCGCCGTCGCGCGCGCTCGCGTCAGGCGCCGCTGCGGCCGCGAGCTCCGCCTCGGCGGCCCGGCTGGTGACCGGCTTGGCGAGGAACGTGGGCCGCTCGTCGCCGGCCATGATGACCACCACGTGCTCCTGGAAATCCGGGGCCGGCTTGGACGCGCCGGACGCCGAGGCCTTCTCCCCGTCGGCGTCGCCCGCCGCCTGGCCATCGGAGGCGCCGTCGAGGAACCCGGAGAGCTTCCAGTAGGAGCAGGCGAGGATGAGCAGCGCGAAGGCGATGAGGCCCAGCATCGCCGCCAGCCCGCCGAAGAGGTACGGCACCGGCGACTGCCACGCCGAGTGCGGCGGCGCCGTCGCCGTCGGCGCCCCCGCGAGGCGGCTCACGGCCAAGAACTCTGCTCCGGGCCTCATGGCTGTGTTGGTGTGAAGGCGTAGCAGAGGAGCTGCGCCTGATCAGTTTGTGCTGTCTCTGGCTTGTTTGTGTTGGGGGTGGTGTGGGAGGGGTGAGAGGGAAATGGGATGTATTTATAGGAGAGGTGGGGAGAAATGTTTACAAAACTCCACAGTATTCTTCATTTATTTATTTATTTATTCAGGGGGTACTGTCCATTTGTGACGCCAAGGAATATCAAAAGACCAAAGGGATTTTTTTTGGTTGGAGCTGTGAACTCTGTTGCTAGATATTTGCAAGAGATACACCCCTTTAGTGTCAAGTTGTCGTATCAAATGTCAAAGGCAGTATCAATTTTCGAATGACATGTTATTTTGGCATAGGGTTTCCGCCTCTGATCATGAAAACATGGTGTGATTTTTTCGTCACAGACAAACGGAGGTGCGATCGATGGGAGAACTTCTCGTTATACCCATGTTTGTAGAGGAACTGGTTAATTTAATCCACTCAGTGCCAGCGATGTTTGACTCTCCTTCCAGTAACCGCATCCGTGATTTCGGCCAAAAGCACGGCGAGGCAAAACAGGCGAGTTGAATGCCGGTGGGATATGGTCGAGGGGAATGTGGTTATATGGGGGTAAGATTGTCATGGCGAAACGGTTTCAACTTCTGATGCGTTCTTTCTTGGAAGGAGGGGCGGAGAGAGGTGAGTCCTTTTTTCGCGATGCGGGTGGGGTCATGAATTGTAGATTATTCTTTGCAATGAGGAATATAAAGTATGTTATTCAGTTCCCTCCGCGGCTTAGATTTTCACATAAAGTAGTTGGTGAGAAGAAGTCAACAGGGAATAGATGTAACGAAAATTCTCCAGATCTTCCATTAGATTAATGCAAAGTTCTCTCCGGATAAATGTAACTATCTTTAGAGCCAGCAATCGTAGTTCTAGAATGAGCACTAGAGACGGCTTCCGAGGATACGGGTCAATGCTATATGTTGTTGACGCATCAATTCATATTACGTCAATTGACTAGATAAGTTGTTACTTTTTGGGTGACCCTACATTTTTTTGTTTTCAATAGTAAGAACCCAAACTCGGTGCATGTGAGGACTTGAACTTCAATGGGTGGGTTGTACATCCACTCGTAAGGAAGTGAACTAAGCTGACTTAAGGAGTTATTAATCATTAATTTGCTAAATACTAATTAAATTCCCGTCAGACCTTCTTGATCAACTTACAAGCATCCTCTATCCTGATATCGCTTGGTACATAACTTACTGGCTAGAATATTCAATTATGTACATTTTGCTATAGTTGTGCGCTTTCAGTAATTCACTTTTGCAACAAGCGTTGATGCTTTTACCTAACAAAGATAAAATAAAAATAAACTGTTGAGAATTGGAAAAAAAATGTTAACTAAGTAATTAGCTATGTTGTGTTGGGTTCAAATAGTTAGGCAAGAGGGACCGCTGAATGGATCAATCATCCATGCACTAGTCATTACAACTAAAGTATTAAGAACTTCAAAAGTTTCCTTTGGCACGGGGTTGTGAATAGTTTAGCTTTGGGTTTGGCCTTGATTCTACCACGTGTGTTAGTGCATAAATTCCAGGCACATAACGAAATTTAAGCTACCAACCTTGTTATTGAATAGTATGCTTCATGAGGGAGATCATTAAATATTTTATCTTGTTATTTTTTAATAGAAATAAACAAGGTTTCTAAATTATGGGGTTACAATATTATTACTTTATTAGTGCAGTTTTTTTTCAAGGAAGGAGTTAAAAATTAATTGATTTTGTGTGCGGAATGTGGATAGAGGTAGAGATGGATTGTTAAATGTGTTTTTCATTTACCTTCCAGCTTTGTATTAACTCGTCGCCGCAAAGAAATCAACAATGCTTTATTTCGCTCGATCATAAAATAGAAGCAAAGAAAATCCAAAGTTTGTATTAATCCGGAAGTTCTTCGTGGATGCATGGGAACAATTTCATTTTAGAACCAAAGATTGTGGTTCTAAAATGAGCACTCGAAATGGTTCCAGATTATCGTGATCAATGCTGTATGGCAATGTCATATTTGGCAACCATCCATTAATTAGTTGATATAGCTGTCTACTTATTAGTTACCTTCACTTCGACATCCAATCATTCTTATCTTGATATTGCTTCCATATATAACTTGCAACCTAGAAATTACATAGCTTTCGATGTATTTGTGTGCTTCCAATACTTCAATTTTGTTCCATGATGGAAGGACATCAATTTTCTTATGATGCAATTACTTTTCATACAACTCCAAAGATTGCTTAATAGTTATTGATACTATAACTGTGCTACGGTTCTACCTTACGTAGTACCAATTGCGGCGGAAGCCATATGCAGTGACGTGATGCACCGCTAAACGTGGGCAACGAACCGCTGATGTGGCATGACACGCACCCGCAGAACCGGATGCTTGATCCCGCGTCACCGCGACATCTTCCACGGAGCGCCTACGTGGGGCCATCGGGGAGACCACAAAATCTCGATGGCTTGTAGGGCCCGCTTGCCCGCGCCGGGGAATCCTCCACGTCCGACCAAAAACAATGGTCCCACCATCACTGACCACGTGGTTTGCTCGGCGGTGCACCGTCGGAAACGTGGGAAGAGGGGTGGAGGAGGAGGCACCGGTGGCGGTTTCCTAGAGGTGCCATCTGAGCCGCCCTAGGCGTCGCAGCGGTGCTCCTCTTTCTTTTTTCTCTTTTTTTTGGCATGCTTTCATTTTTTGTCATGTGCAGTGAGTGTTGTATCCTGGACGAGGCTTGCTTCATGCTGCCTTGTTTGTTTCTTGAACAAGTTTTGGACCATGGCCCACCTTTTTATCCAGAGAAAAAAATGTGCAGTGAGTGCTGGGCCCGTGGGCCGACGGACCTGGTGCCATCCCTACGTTGCTTGAGCATGTGGGACTGCTGATTTGCTGCAGGACAGCTGCATTTACAAAAAGCAAAGAATCTGAATTCAATCAGTGCTCATTCTTGTCCCCCAGTACAAGTCACTTTGGATTTCAATGTAATCAATATTTGTTCCAACTTAAAGGTGCTGTAAGCTACCGAAAGATGGGGAATGATGGTGTGGAGTGTTGTCCATTTCTTCAGAGAGCTGTAACTGGAGCAGAGCATGATGCTCCATATATCTTTCCATTGGCAAAACTTTCAAGTCTCGCGTAGATATCTCCGTTAATTTTCACTTGACCAATCACGCCAAGAATCTACACAGCCCAGCCTAAATCTAGAGGAGGAAGAAGGAGTGGGGAAGAAAAGCAGCCTCAAAAAAGGGAAAGCTGAAGCGAACAAAAGGCGGCTGCTTTTATTGCGAGCTTTCTTGTAGTGCCGTCGTGCTGCTGCTCTCATGGTCATGGTGGTGGTGGTTGTTATGGCTGTGGCTCGCCGCGTCTTGGCGGTCGCGGCTCCGGCTCGCCGCGTCGGCGGGGTCGCCTCCGAGCTGCGAGATCACCTCGCAGCCCTGCTCGTCCACCTTCTTCTCCTGCCCGTCGTCGCCGGCGCGCGGGCTCGCCTCAGGAGCCGTTGCGGCCGCGAGCTCCGCCTCGGCGGCCCGGCTGGTGACCGGCTTGGCGAGGAACGTGGGCCGCTCGTCGCCGGCCATGATGACCACCACGTGCTCGAGAAAATCCATGGCCGGCCTGGCCGCGCCAGACGCCGAGCCCTTCTCCCGGTCGGCGTCGAGGTACCCGGAGAGCTTCCAGTAGGAGCACGCCAGGATGAGCAGCGCCAGGGCGATGAGCCCCAGCATGGCCGCCAGCCCGCCGAACAGGTACGGCACCGGTGACTGCCACGTCGAATGCGGCGCCGCCGTCGGCGCTCCCGCGCGGTGGCTCATGGTGACGAACTCGGCCCCGGGCCTCATGGTGTGTCTTGGTGTCTGTTGCGCAGCAGAGGAGTTGCACCTGATGACTTTGTTGCTCTGTTTTTCTCCTGTGTGTGCATGTGCTTGTTTTAGTCTTGGGGGTGAGTGGGAAATGTGGTGGATATATATAGGAAAGGAGGCCCTCCGGAGAAAAATACTCACAAAACATTGGAATATTGTTTATTTATGATGCCGAGGAATAAAAAATATCAATGGGCGAATTCTTTTCTGGAGGTGTGTACTCTGTTTTAGATACCACCCCTTTTTGAGGCGAAATCGCCAGGAAATGTTTTGTGTGTATTTGTCATGTCAGAGATCATGCATGACTTAAGGGTCTTATTGTAAGGCCGGTCTGATACCAACCCTCAGTAAATCCTAGTTAGAGCTGTGGATCATCTTCTGGCCATTTTTTCTAATATTCCTTCAAATGTAGTGGAGTGCATTGGCTAGAAATTGCAGTTACGTACATTTTGTTAAGCTACAGGTGAGGGCTTTCAATACGTTGGTTTTTTTATTAAGTGATATGTGCTCTTAGCTGACTACGATTAATAAAAATTAGGCATTTGAGATTGAGAATTAGCAAAAATGTTAATCATGTTGCCATGTATGTTGTGTTGGGTGGAGCAATCATTTATGCAATAGCCACTGCAACTATAGTAAGTAATAGAACTTTAGAAGTTTCCTTTGCTACAAGATTGTGAGTAGTTTGGCCTTGGGCTTGGCCTTGATTCTACCACATCTGTTGGTGCATAAATTCCACGCACATAAAGAAAGCTTAAGCCGAAACCTGCTTATCATGTACCCGTTTGCTTGGTTATTGAATAGTGGCCTTGGGCATTCTTTTGTTCTTGAGGGAGATGATTAAATAACTTATCTTGCTCTTAGTTTTCTTATAGACATCTAACAAGATTCCTAAATTATGGGGTTACTATATCTGTATCAAATTTGTTTTATAGAGTTAATAAAGTTAACTAATTATGTTGTGCGTGTGAAATACGTGGATACTAGTAGATGGAGATGATGAAGCGTGTTTCCCATTTGCCTCCTGGCTAAGGCTTTTGTATTAACTAGTTGGTGCTAAGAAATCAACAAGCATTATATTCCTTGGTCACAAATAGAAGCGATTCATAAAAAAAATATTCAAATACTCCTTCGTATTAATCCAGAAGTACTTTGCGGGTGCAAGGAAATGGTTTACGTTTAGAGCAAATCATGGTACTTCTAAAATGAGAGAAACGGTTTCAGAGGACCCGGTCGATGCCATATGACGATGACACATTGGTTCATATTGGACAAGCATCCATTAGTTGGTAGATTTGTCTACTTATTAGTTACCTAAAAATTGATTAAATATCAGCCAGATCTTTGGATCAACACCCGACCATTCCTAATATTGCTTCCATATATATAACTTATTGCCTAGAAATCACATAAATTTTGCTGCAGCTGTGTGCTTTCAGCACTTCAATTTTGGTTTAAGTGATGCTTTTGGTTAACTAAGATCTATAAAAATTCAGGTATTCAAGAATTAGCCAAAATTAAATTGGCAGGTATATTAGGCAGGATTCAAGTAACTAGGAAACATATAACATTGGGTGGACCAACCATTCATGCACTAGTCACTACAACTACATTAATTAGAACAGTAGAAGTTTCCTATGCTGTGGGGTTGTGTATAGTTTGGCCTTGATTCTACCAAACGTGTTACTGAATAAATTCCATGCAAAAACAAAACTTAAGCTGGAACCTACCTAATTATGTGGTACCCACACTACTAGGAAAAGGGCTATAGATGATATGGCCACTAATGGCGCACCAGACATGTGGTGCGCTATTAGTATATACTAATCGCGCACCATGTGTAGGTGCGCCATTAGTGTCCAAATACTAATGGCGCACCACATCCATGATGCGCCATTAGTAACAATTTTTTTTAAAACTAGTAATAGCGCATCAGTGGATAGTGCGCCATTACTAGTTAAACTAGTAATGGCGCACCACATTCACGGTGCGCCACTAGTAATTTTTTTTCAATTTTTTTATTTTTTCAAAACTAGTAATGGCGCACCAGTGGACAGTGCGCACTAGTAATGGCGCACTGTCAACTGATGCGCCATTACTAAGTTTTTTTCAAAAAAAAATTCAGAATTTGTTTTTTTTTTCAAAACCAGTAATGGCGCACCGGGGGTGTGGTGCGCCATTACTAGTTTAACTAGTAATGACGCACCACTCCCACGGTGCGCCATTACTAACTTGGCCCAAAACTTCCACCGAATGCACCCCCCTCCCCCGTGGACCGCCTTTTCAGTTTAAAAAAATAAAAAAATTGATGAAAATGTCAAAAAAATAAAAGAAAATAAGTTTCCATGTGATATGTGGTCTAGTTGTTGGGAAAATTTACAAATATGAATTTCGACTTTATTTGCAAAATCTCTCTGGAATTTGTAAAATGGGCATAACTTTTGCATACGAACTCGGATTAAAAAGTTTTCTATATGAAAAATCATCTACTCGAAAAGTTACATCCAAATTTAACATTTTCAAAATCCCCGTTAAAAGTTAAACATTTTCGAAATTCCCAAAAACCTAACAGAAAAAAGTTACGTGGCTTTTAAGATCCGGAGGCAAAAAAATTCAAAAAATTTCAAACTTACTAGTGGCGCACTGTATGCTAGGTGCACCACTAGTAACAGAAAAAAAATTGGTTTCGAAAAAAAATTTGAATTATTTTTCAAAATATGATACGTAATATGACCGGGAAGTTTGAAATATTTTTTCAAAATTTCATCATACTCATGAACTAAGTCCTAGACATCAGCAAGGTTTAATAGGATTGATATGATAGATATATCAACAAGTGCCAGTGAAGTGAGGTGGTGCTGGGGTTGGATAGAACTACGAAGTTAAGCGTGTTCGGGCTGGAGTATTGTGAGGATGGATGACCTTCCAGAAAGTTTGACCACAGAGTGTGATTTGACCTGAGATTAAGCATATTGACCCGAGATTAAGAATAAAATAAAATTAATTTTTTTGAAATAAATTTGAAAAAAATTAAAAAAAAATTTTGAAAAAAATTACTACTAATGGCGCACTCCTGCGTGGTGCGCCACTAGTGGCGCACCTGTAGTGCGTCATTAGTAGCGAAAACAGGTGCGCCACTAGCAGCCCTTTTTCTAGTAGTGCCATTTGCTTAATGAATGAATAGTTTGGCCTTGTGTCTTTTCTCTTGGTGGGGAGATCTTATGATGTAATTATTATTTTATACAACTCTAAGAAGATTCCTTAATTGTGGTACAATCATATTTGTCATAAGTTTGTTCCAAGGGATTAAGAAAATTAATTGATTGTCGCCTGTGTGTGGATACCTGTAGACGCGGATACACGGGAGGGGAGATCATGTAGGACTGTACAAGAATAATTGCGTTGTGGGCTTATTATAGGGTGACTCCAAGTGCAAACCAGAAACAAAAGGCAAGTTCATGATATGGTTTAGGCCGGACGTGCGCATCGTCCTTATTTCCTTGGCTTAAATTAATAAAAAAGTCATAGATATGTTAGTAGCAATAAAAGGGAGCTTTGGGGATGTGTCCCGATGTTGATGGTAATATTAGTACTACCCTATCTATCTATCTATCTATCTATCTATCTATCTATCTATATCTATCTATCTATCTATCTATCTATCTATATCTATCTATCTATACCTATACTAATTACAGACTCCCTAGAAATTACCAAGTTAATTAGAATTTACAAGCCGTTTATCTGGTGGGGACGAGTTATAACGGTGTAGATTAAGCCATGTAATTCTGGGTTTAGACCATTATATCTCTGATTTATAGTTGAAAAAAAATCACCCATCTATGACATCACGCACCCTTTTATTCTCAGACCCATTACGCATGAAGTTATCTTTGCCTTCGTCATCCAAAAAAAGTTAGCTTCAATTGTTAAAAAAAAACAGCCTTCCCGAACTCTAACCTATTTCCTTTCCCATACGTAACATACATGGTTTCTTCTACCAAAGGTATACGCCGGCCCCCATCTCCTTTATCTACTCATGCCCTTCTCCCGTTCATGCCCCCTTGGCCAAGCCATCTTATCCCCTTGATGGCGCCCCTAATAATTCGATCTAGGAGGAATCGTTCTCCTCTCCTTTTGCGTTGTCGCTAGGTGGTGCAGGCTTCCCGGTTCTGCTGTGAGGCTATCTCGCCTGCACCTTTTCCGGGTTTTTTCGAATTCGAGTTGCCTGGTACTTGGTCTTCTTGAATCTTGATGGGGAAGAGCAGCAGCGGTGGTCGCTGGCGTGCGGCTTTTGGACGGATGTTGACGTGATCACCACCGGATTCTTGAAGCAGAAGAGCTAGGAGACACCAGCCATCTAGCTTAGAAGACACCAACCATCTTGCATAAATAAGGTGACTCTGAACAAGGTGTTGGTTTATTGCTGGCCCGATGCTAATGTTTGATGTATTCTCCAGAATTTAAAATCCCAGTCTAGGATGATTTCAAAATTGTATTAACATCATCTGGATGGCTTCATCTGAAGTTTCCGTTGGGGTCCAGGGACGAGCACATGGTGTAGATGGTGCTAATTAAAGGAAGCGCATAAATAATCATCTTGATGCAAGACATGAAGAAGATGATGTCCATGAAAGGGGAAAACATGGAAGTAAAACGCGATTGGTTTCCAGTGGTTAATGTGAAAGCAGATTTACTTCAAGCAAGAGGTGGTTTCAGAAGATAACATGTTATATGATATGGCGTGACGTGGTTGCTGGAAGAAATATTTGTACAATAACAGGAAGGCTCATGCAGCTCGCAGTTAATATGGGTTTGGAAAAGAGTTAATATATATGAGATGATCTATTCTGGTTGCTCAAAGAAAATTGCAGAAGAAATTTCAGTACGAGTAAATATGAGCTGCTGAAATCTGATAGCAGAAAAGATATTGCAGAAGAAATTTCTGTAAGGCAGAGCCCAACGGATCGTGCAAATACGGATGCTTGCCAGATCCAGAATGTGTGCATTAAGTTTTGAATTCTTCCTGATATGATTTGATTAGTTCCAAAGCATCCAGTTGAGAATCTTATGTCTCATTCATTTGAGAATGATCAGAAAGAAGAGTTTGTCCTTAATTCTGCGCTAGCCTCATAATACGTAAGGTGAGCCAAATTAAAATATTAGGGCCTGAATTCTGGGCAACCGCCAAGGTACTTAAGGTGAATCACATTAATATTATTGTTCTTTTCTGGAGAGAATTAGACACTGTTGTGAAGACCTTTAATAGTATCTTCCCAATGAATCATATTAATATTATTGTTCTTTTCTGGAGAGAATTAGACACTTATTCTTGAATACTGAGGAAATATCATATACAAGAAAGGGTTTTACTACAGATGATTTTATTTCAGATATTCTAGATACATCCCAATGGACTGCAAATACGAATGCATGCAGATGATGATAGACACTATTGCATATGTGTGTTGTGGATTAAATTTTCACTTTTTCGTGATCTGTTTCCATTAGTTCCAATGCATCCGGTTTAACATCTTATATCTCAGAAATTTGGAGAAGGATCAAAAAGAGGAGTTTGTCTTTAATTCTGTCATCCCTTCCCCAGATTATCTCTCGAGTTGGCTGTTCCCGCGATTTGATGATAAAGGTCCTTCAAATCTCCTCAGCTTCCATATGGCTGAGCAGACTGCAATCTGCAGTGGACTAATTTAGTTCTTAATACCAGAACATTCAAGTTTCGAAGATGTAGACGAGTCAATGGTTGCCTGATGTTGTGCAAATCTGCCTGTTCCGTTCCTTAATCTGGGCACTTTAGCGCCCTAGCGTGTGTTGTCTCAGCAGACAACGTGGCCAAGTGTTTCCTCTCTACCCGTCCATCTCCACTCGGGCCCAACCCTCCGGCTGCCGGTCGCCAGGCCATTCATCGTCCTTAGTGTACGGCCCTGCATACGCTAGAACAACCACATACATCTTTTCTACTTCTAAATAAGCATGCACCTTTCTTGGATCGACCAGGGCAAGGACCAGAATGAGAACCAGAGAAAAAATAGGGTTGTCTCCTTTATAATCTGCATTCAGGCTTACTGTTCTTTAAGTTTTTCCTTTTGTCGAAATTTGTCGATCAAGGGTGAGTTCAATCCTTTCTTTACAATTTAAGACAAACTACAGAACTATCTTACTTCTTTTCATGAGAACAAATTTATCTTACTTGGTTGTTCACCAACAACACATGTGCAGACATGCTTTGAACAAACTCCATGTACGTGTGTTACTTGACTGCAGGTCGGAGGCTTTGAATAAAATTCCATGTTAACAACCATAACATGAGCAGTCCTTTTTCTAGGTATTCTAGAGAAAGTGTGTCCTCAAATGCTGCACAGTGAATTTTCTTTATCAAAGTACAAGTACTCAATAGCATGCATGTTGTTTTATCATTTTTCCATGTAGAATGAGCCGTATGCATAGTTTGATTAGCAAGGTCATGCCATGATTTATTGTTCTATCATTAGAGCACATATCAGCATGTTTTGATGCCTATACTAATTCTAGACTTCCAAGAAATTCTTACGTTAATCAGATTTTATGAACCATTAATCTGGTGGGACCAAATTATTACGGTGTAGATCGACTGATAAAATACTGGGCAAAAAATGATTTAAAAGCAGAAGGGAAAAGAACTCCTGTGTTAATCTATCTACTCACCCGGAAAAAAGCTATCTACTACTCGGCTAACAGAACAATAGAAGAGAAAATAACTCCCTGTCAATCTATCTCGACTTTTTTTGCAAGGAGTAGATAGATTTTTTTTTTGCAGGAAAAAATAATCTATCTAGATTTTTTTTTGCGAGGAGTAGATAGATTTCTTTTTTGCGAGAAAAAGGAATCTATCTACTCCTCGGCTAACAGAAAAATATGAATGCTAACTAACAACGTTGCAGAGTCTTGCGGGACCGGTTCTCCTGATTTTCTCGACCTATACGCAGCGACATCCCGCAAAGACCATGATGCCGTTGCCGCCAGTGCCATCCATCGACGTACTATGGTGATTACAGGTGCGCCCGTACCTGGCCGCTGCTGCGCCATTGTGTAGGAAGAAGAGCCCCATCCATTGCAGCACAAGATACATCGCGGCCAAGAAGCTGCTTCAATCGCAGACTACACAATGCCAGATTGATATCCATACAATAAACATCATCACTTTCATGGATGCACATGTGTACTTTATATACAGGTATATATCCAAGTAGTACTCAAGCCTATAATCAATACAGGGACTCTGCGTACGAGCGCTTTGTGTTGTATGTTGCCAAAATCCATCAATCGATTTTAGCTAGCTACCTACTTTGTACATTAATGCATTGCTAATTGATTAATACAGATGGAGTTCGCTTTGTACAGGATTATGTCAAAGAGGAACAACTAACTTGCTTCGTCATCGTCATGGTCGCAACAACGATCATTGCAAATTTTTAAGAGAAGTCGGATACAAAGCCTCTCAAGTCCATGACTGAGGGAATGATTTTTTTCCTACTTAACATGTGTTTGGCATTATGGTGGATGATAATCAACTTAAGCAACAAAAATAAGATATTGATTAACAAACGGAAACCAAGTATATACCAAACACATGTTAAGTACTCTCTCTGTAAAGAAATATAAGTGCGCTTAGATCATTAAATAGTGATCTAAATGCTCTTATAATTATTTACAGAGGGAGTAGACTCCAAGATTACTATGATCGTTACAAGTTGTTACAGCATTACAAGGAGTTACAACAACAGTTTTGTATAGTAATGTTTCAAGGGGTTACAACTACTGTTTATTATATACCAAACACATGTTACGTAGACTGCAAATTATGTTAAAAAAGTCATGACATTATGCCAAAGAACAATAAATTTTCATTCCATTAAATGACATTGAGAAATTAGAGTCTAGGATAAACAGTTGTTGCAACTCTTCTTTTTTTCATTTTTTATGTAGTGTAAACATAAATGGTTAGACATGTTATTTTGACGTCATGTTGCCACCAGCTTTACTAGACACCCATCGCGAGTAGTTAAAGTTCAGCCTTTATTTCTCTTTCTTTAAGAAGAAAAATATGGTCTTGCATATATGTATTTCCATTCTCATATCATGAAATATATGTATATAGCCACTCAGATATAATGGAAGAAAGGAGGGTATTCTCTAATTAATCTTGACAAGGGATTGAACAAACAATTTCTTCCTCTACATTGATGGGATGATTATTAAATGTGTAACAATGATCCATCTCTCAATGAAGTGTTAACGTTGGTAGAGTTTTATCGTTCGTTTTGTCTTAAGTGCATGCGGATATCGATTGTTGAAATATAATCCCTGAAAATACCAAATAATTATGTAACTCATATAGCTTCCATTGGTTTCGGAGTTTATCCTGGTAATACATATATTTGGTAAGAGTTCATGAACTTTTTACCTAGAGGAATCATTTTTATGCATTCTCACATTAAAATACTTATTTTTACATCTTAACATATTATAATGTCTTATTCTTGATTAACATGGTAATAACATTTTTTTATAAAATTATCTTTGAAGTAGCTACTACCAGTAGAATGGATAATACAAGTAACCCACTTAATTAATCAAAGGGTACATATAGCAATGGAATTTTAGATAACTAGCCCGTGCGAAGGCACGGGTGGACGACTAGTTAACCATAATCATTGGCGAATATTTCTAGCTAGGCTAAATAACTAGATTTTTACACGTGATAGCCTCATTACCAAACACATGAATTTGTACTGGCACATTTGTAGGATCTTCCCTTTAACTTTAGATACTGTAAAAAATATCGCACACAACAATCAGATCAAGATAGGTGGATTTATATGGGTAGAACATCGTCACAAAGTTTAGCTGAAATTAACAAATCGCACAAGTTGTTAACTACTACAATTAATTCACAAGCCGTGTCCTTATCCATGAGCATTCGGTTAACTAGCTAAATCCATCACTCAGTGGAGCTTTACCATCGCCTAATGAATGTGGATTACGTCTGCAAGCTTTAGTTAGCCTAGAGGTAGCTTAGCGTGACAGACTATTGAGCGGCTGGAGGGCCCAAAGCGTGGCCAATAGAACGTTACTACTCCCTGGATTAATTACTCTACTTGTTAGTGTAGTGCTCCTTTAAGCATGCTTTCTAATCAAAACATATATTCCCTCATAAACCACTTTTTGCTAGGGAGTATCCATCTCTCTCATTAAGTATGTGACATTAACGCACACAGTGCATCAACTAATCAGAAAGGTGCTTTTCCCGCCTCATGGAAACAGGATATATATGAACGCTCATAGAAAGTTCTACGAAAAAATGGTTCTGTTGCACTATAGCTTGGTGTGAGCTTATCCACAGCATAAGTGTGATGGTCCCGAGCGGCTAGTAGGTCAGTATTTTGTACAACATGCATGATTGCACGGGAGAAAAGGGGGTGCAATATGTCTTGAGTGTGCACACACAAACCCCAATGTACGTTTTCTAGTGCGTCATGGTACGTTCATATATCACCAATGTGTATGTGGATTAGCTAGCTCAGTACAAATGCATGCCTCTTTTCCATTCATGCGAGCTCAACATTACAATGTCTTGTGTGCAGTGAGCTCTTTGAGAACGGCTCCCGCTGCAACAGTACACGTAGAGACTCGTGTGTGCCATCATAGATGCATACGGAAGGCCACTGTGTACATATTTTGTTGCTAGAAGCAAGGATACGTATGGATTGGAACTAATATCGATGGCGATCACCATCGGCGGCGCCAGGGGTATTCACGTGTATTCATATGAATACCCAAGATTTGGCCCCAAAAAATTAATACATGTCTTATTTAACGGCCCACAGCCCATAGCTCACACAGGATACCGGCTACACTCATCCCGTTCACTCGATCCAACCCCCACTCGGCCGTTCCCCAAGTCCCCAACCTAACCTAGCGACTGCGGCCAGCGGCGGTGGCGGCGGCGAGTAGCGGCCAGCGGCGACGGCCAGTACTGATTGCAAGCAGCGGCAAGTGGAGCCGCTGAACGGGCGACCAGCGGCAGGCCGGCAGCGGACCAGGTTCTATTCTCCTCTTCTCCTAGTTCTAGTTCCTATGGGCTTATGCGGCAGCGCCTGGTCAAATTGTAGCAGCGCCTGGAGCATCACAGAGCGAGCTAGTGCTGGATTTGTCCTAGTTCCCAATTCCTAATTCCCAGTTCCTAGTCAAATCACATGCTCCCAATTTCTAATTCCTAGTTTTATTATCTGTAGGTGGATTGGTAGTGCAGTCAAATTGGACAAATTGCTGCTAGTGCTGGATTTGAATGCAACGAGCTACTGCCTAAGGTGGGTATTCCGGGTTAAAGTTTTGGGGACAAATTGCTGCTTGTGTTGCTGTCAAATATGCACATCACTCTGCTACTGCCTACTGAGTGCGCGAACATATTATTGGTTGAATAATTCGGTACAACTCCTCTGCTATTCATGATGTTGTAGAATGATTTTTCTGTGTCGGGACAAATTGCTTGTGCTGTAAAATGCATTCATATTCATTTGTTTAGAACGATCCGAACACTAGTTTGCTACATGACCAACTTAGTAGATTACTAGATTGCTGATGTATTTTTTTCTGATCTTGTATCACAGAAGAAGAAGAAGGGTGTTAGTATTGTTGCATTGTGGGAAAGAGCTTCCAATGCAAATAAAAGAACTTCGACATCTACACCAAATCCTCCTGATGTTGAAGTTGAGAACAGTAGTATCATTCCTCCTACTATTGAGAGCAATCTACAACTGGCACTTGTGCAAGCACATGAACCTGATGATGGCCACCCAGAACCTGAGAGTGCAGCTGGCTCCCCAACCCCAATTGTAGAAGATGATGAAGCAAATGATGAAGTTCAATTTGAAGTAGATTTGGAAGCACTTGAGTCTGATCTTGGGAAACAGATCCCCATCTCTAGGTACAATGTCAATGACCAGGATAAAGTTAGAAGGAGATACATCGAGTTGGGGGCATGTCAACCAAAGAATCATAATTTTGAGTATAGAGATATAAGTGGATTACATCATCGCTTTTCTCCTTCTTGGTTTAAGGATTACAAGTGGCTTGAGTATAGTGTGGACAAAGAAGCCGCTTTCTGCTTCGTTTGCTATTTGTTCAAGGATAAAACAAGATGTCCCGGTGGAGATGCTTTTGTGAAGAAGGGATTTAATATATTGTAAGAAGGATATCATCACTTTATTAATCAAAAGGTACTTATGTATTCATGTTGTTATCGTCTGATACATTGAAATATTGCTATTGCCGTTATGCTAGTGTTGTTTTGTTCATATATTGCTAGTGTTGTGCTGTTTGGTTCATATACTACATTTGGAGCCAAAAAAAATTTGGATGAATACCCAGCCTTCATTTCCTGGCGCCGCCACTGGCGATCACGGCAATAATTCAGAGTCATCTGGTGAACCATATATGAAATTTGAATGTTCTTAATTATGTTGGTTTGAACTAGGTATTCAAATTGAACATAAAAGACTGGAAATTCTCTAGTAAATCAAACTAATTACCGAAATCTAATGAGATTTTTTAAATCATCTTCTGTTGTTATGAGATTTGAATGTTTTCACATATTTCTGGCAAAGTTGAAATAGAAATGCAAAATGAGCAGAAAAAATAGAAACATTTTAGTGAATCTAACTAACTACCTGAGTATTCTAGGAAAACATTAGGTCATTTTTTGCAGGCATTTCAAAGGCATATGGTTTGATTTTTCTGGCCAAATTTGAACTGAAAATTCAAGATGTAGAGAAAAAAGGCAAAAAAAAAATCTCATCAATACGAAAATGACAATACCTATTCGTCTCTTATATTTTTTTCACACGCCAGATTTTTTTAATGTTCTATCGGGAGTGTTCTCTGAATTATTCATATTCCTTGAAAAGCTTGAAATGCAAAACCACGCCCAATCCTAGAATAGGGTTCATACTAAATGGTTCTGGAAAGTTCAAGCATGGTCGGTTCATAATGCTTTTTAGTCTGATGTTGGTGCAATCAGATCATGTAGCTTAAACTAAAAACATGATGGATGGCTGATGTTAAGTGTCGTACAAAGATCGGGCAAATATTTTTCGTAGGTATGTATAGCATTGCTATTTGTGCACCTATTTTTCTTTTCTCGAGCACATCAAACTATACATTACTTCTTCCATCCCACAATATAAGACCGGGATTGCTAAATCTCACTCGATTGAGACATAACGAAGTCTCAGTCGATGCTTTATTCGTGAGATTCTACATGAAGATCCGTGTAAAATTTTCTTAAAAAAATATTTCTTCTTTTCTATATGTCCTGTCATTTGATGAAGACTTCGTAAGTCTTAGTCGAGCGAGATCTAGCCACATCCATATAAGATCGTTTTGCAAGCTGTTTTAGTTTGAACAATGATCTTATATTATGGGATGGATGAAGTAATTCATATCGCTTAGGAGTGAGTAATGGCCTGCTGGAGCATCAATCAATAAACTATGTTAATATCTCGTGCCATCAGTACTACGTACGTAGCCAAAACGGCAAGTATCCGACCCTAATGGAGTATCCATGATTAATCATAGGCTCTACCAACGCGTCCACGGCACCTCAATCCATTCTCTCAAGTGTGGCATCTCCCTTTGGTTTTACTTTGCCATGGTGCATCATGATCGATGGGTGGGTGGATTCCAACCCCTTTTTCGCTCCACTCTCGCAGGACCCAATTGGTACATACGTACGCACGTACGCAGCACTAGTTGATTACTTAATTTGGCTTTCTTCGATGGATGGAAGGGAACAAGCTCACGCGCGGGCCTGCTTTATTTTGATCAAGCATGCAATGCTTCCATGTGCTCGCTCACATGTTACGGGCGCTGATTGCAGGGGCGATGCGGGGGCACCGTACGCGTCGCGCTCGGTTCCGGTTGGCGTTGAGATCATTGCCGGCCTTGACTTTCCCGCGCAGAAACATCGACTTGACCTCCACACGTGAGCTCCATCAGAGTTTCCATCCATCCGGCAAAGGTCAAGTCCATCTTTGGCAGGTTAGAAAGAGAAATGGGATGTGAACTTGGGCGATCACGTAACACTTTAAGGTAGCCCGGAGCTAAATTCTAAACTCTTCAAACCGTTCACATTTGAATCGTTGGTCGATTATAAGGCGGTTTTTGCCATGTGTAGTGTATGTAAGCGTAACTCGAAGTTTAATGCCTTACAGATGGAAGTCTAGTACTCTTTCCATCCAAATATGCAAGGCCTATTACATTTTCTGAGGTTGCCTTTGGCCAAGGTAAAATTTATAATATATGAGATATATGATATTAAAAGTTATATCATTATAAACACCTTTGACATGTGAATTTGATGATATGATATTTATAATATGCATGTTATATCTTATTGCTCTAACCGATATACAAAGGCAAGCTCGGACACTTTATTAGGCTTTATATATTTCGATGGAGGGAGTAGGTACCATCAAGACAAAGAAGATTTTGAACTTTTCATCATGAGATCTCTAGAACTGTTTTAACCAAAGAGCACCGCTGGTACGAAGCCCCCAGGTGATTTTTTTAGAATACTCCCAGGAACGATGTATTGTTTTCATAGAAGAGAGCAAAAGATACCACAACGCTTTGCTGCTCACAATGCCCAAACACAAAAAACAACGGATTTGCTATTTTACACTCGAGTGTTTTTCAATTGGTTGTCGTTCAAATTTGTGGCCATCCGATCGCCTGTAGTGATTCGCACTGACAGTTGTTGTTCTCGGGCGGATTTCCTTTGTTGCGGGTGCGGTTTTATTTTCCCGGCCCGGGTTTTTATGGGGCTGCCCATTACCCGCGCCCGTTTGTCTGCTTTCGTTTTCCTTTTTTGAATTTTTTCCCATTTCATTTAGGCAGAGAGGGAGCCATAGGAGGAGGCGCTCGAGCGGCGGAGGAGACGAGGCAATTCGTTGGGTTCATGGTGTTTGTGAGATCCCTCTATCCTCGAGCTTGGGTTTTCTCTTCGATTCACTGCTCCCCAGGTTAGTTGTTTGTTGTCACTCTCCCTTTCCCCGCGCAATTTGGTATGGTTCTGGTCATGTAGCTTCCAGATCTAGGTCTCGGGGTTTTGTTGGTGCGTTGTTGTTGTAGGTCCTATTGCTGTTTGATGATTTTAGCGGTTGGTTAGTGCGATTTGTTGTTAGCCAATGCTCATTTGTGCAGTTCGTCGCAGATCCCCTCTTCTCCGCGGATCCCCTCTGCTCGCGCCAGTTCGTCATGGAGAACGTCTGCTCCGGTGTTAGGTTTCAGATTTGATCTCCTCGTTGTGGGCACTGTTAGGTTGGGCGTTGATGTGTTTGTCTTCCGATGGGGTTAGATTTTGTGTTTTTTCATGTGTGTAGGCGTGTCTCTGTGTGTGATTCAGAGCTTTTGCAGTTGAAGTACAGTCATCTGGTGGTTGTTTAGTGTTTGATTGCTACTAATCTGTTTTGATTGCTACTGAGACTTTGCAGTTTGATGTTCAGTCATCTGGTAGTTGTTTAGTGTTTTGATTGCAAGTAGAAACAGGTGAAGAGAATGAATTTCTCTGGTGTGGTAGTATAGGGATTCCCCTTTCTTGTTGATTGCTTGGTCCAGTTTGGCTAGCTATGAATTACACTGTAATACCTCCAGATTTATACTGATATGCTTCTATGATTTACACTGTATTTGTAGCTCTGATTTTACATTTATAATCCCTATAGTTTTACTTTTGTAAGATCTTATCTGTAATGTGTCTCTGAACCCCAGTTTTTATGATGTGAAGTTTTTCTGAATTTCTGTGTATTGCATCTCTGAAGTACACTGTAAGACGCTGTAATTGCACTGTAACTTCTTGTGGTTTTTGCAATGCAATCCTCTAGATTACCCCACTGTAATTCTTGTGCTTTTGGACTGTAACCCCCTAGAGTTACACTGTAGTGCCCATTAGCCCTATTTTGCACTGTACTTTCTTCAGAGTTTTCACTGTAATTCTTGCCTTGCTTACTATGTAAATTGCATCAGCATTACAGTGTAATTTCCATAGTTTTTTTACTGTAATTTGCATCAGTTATTACACTGTAATTCTTGCCTTGATTACACTGTAATTCTTGCCTTGATTACACTGTAATTCTTGCCTTGATTACACTGTAATTCATGCCTTGATTTACATTGGAAAGCCCCTCCGGGTTACTATATAATTCTGAGTATTTTTACTGTGTTAGTTTGCTTAGTTTTTTGTAGTTTACTGCCTCAGTTTACACTGTAAGTTGGATCATTATTACTGTGTAAGCTGGATCAGTATTACAGTGTATGTCTTGTTTACTCTGTATTTTTTATCAGTATTACAGTGTAGTGTAATTTGGTTTCCTGTCTTGATTTTACGATGTAGTTTGCATAAGTTTTACCATGTAATTTCCCTAGTTTTATTTTTTGTGTAATTCCTGCCTTGATTTTACTATTTTGGATCAGTATTATTAGTTACTTCTCTGTAGTTTTCAGCTTCATTATCTATGGGGAGGCTATGGAAAGTCTCTCACAAGGATGTCCTGGAAGCATCTTCTATTGAGAGTGCAGATCCTTTGCAAGACCCCTTCGTGCCTAATGACTTTGCGGAAGATGGTTCTAATTGTTGTAGGGCTTACACTATAATATACCAGAGTTTTACCCTGTAATATGGTTGAGCACTGTAATTGTTGTAGGGCTTGTACTGTAATTTACCAGAGTTTTACACTGTAATTGTTGTAGGGCTTACAATATTTGTCAGATACATTACAATGGATTTTACCTTTGAATTGTGGGACTTACACTGTAATATACTGCAGATTTACACTGTAATTTGAATAATCCAGCACTGTAATTGTTGTAGGGCTTACAGAGTATTTTTCAGATAGATCATAGTGGATTTTACGTCTAATTTTACGGTGTATTTATGAGTGTTGATACCTGGGAATGACAGTGTAATTTCAGGGGATTTACAGTGTAATTCGTGGGCACTTTGACTGTAATTCGTGGGTGTTTACAGTGTAACTTCATCAGTTATTCAAGTGTAAATCCTTGGGACTTGCAGTGTCATTTCCTTTGTATTTACAGTGTAAATCCATTGTATGCTTTTTCAGAGTTTGCACTTTAATTTTCAGTTATCAGGATTTGCAGTGTAATTTCTATTGTTTTGCTATTGTAATTTTTGGTATTAGACTGCAAAATTTCTGTAATTCCAGAGTTTTATAATTGCTAGCGATCACACATTCCACAGTTTCCTGTTGTCTCTGCAATTTCTTTGTAACTAGTTTCTCTGATGTTTCTAGGTGAAGCGGGGCGAA
This sequence comes from Triticum urartu, assembly GCF_003073215.2. Classification (NCBI taxonomy): domain Eukaryota; kingdom Viridiplantae; phylum Streptophyta; class Magnoliopsida; order Poales; family Poaceae; genus Triticum; species Triticum urartu. Next base: position 672,754,423 of record NC_053028.1, read on the forward strand.
GGGGATGAAGAATTTGTGAAGCTGGTGAAGGGGGTCAAGAATTGGAATAGGATTTACGAGTGTTCCTGACCTGTAGATTGTCCGGTGAATTTTTAGCTGTTGTTCCTCGACGGGGTCATGGTCCAGGTTTAGTTGACTCAGGTTTATTTCCTGACCCGTTTTATTTGAAATTCAGTGACAGACAGTGCCCGTGGGGGGGTGGTTTTGGACATAAAGTGGCATCTGCTTATTAATCAGGATACTTGAATGTTTTCCAATTGTAAAACAGTCAAATGCTAAATAGATAGTCCCAAAAACAAACGATGTTGAAATATATTGTCCGCCTCTCTTCATCAGTTCAAATTTTTGAATAAATTGCTTGGAGTATGAATTCAAGATCCTGCCAACGTAGTACTACAAAAAGATTATGCGGCCTATATTGATCCTATGTCTAAGGACTAAATAACCCTAGCCGTGAGGGGGAGCTGAAATATATTGTCGACCTCTTTTCATCAGTTTGAATTTTTTGAATGAATTGATTGAAGTATAAATCTAATAAACATTACTCCTTGCTAATGACTACCGGCGCACTCGAAGTGCAGTAGCGCTGCTCGTCGTCATTGCTCTCTTTCCGTTCAGAAAGCTTGCACGATTGGAAGCAGCAGAAGGAGACCCGCCATTAGACCATCGCGCGTCCAGATGCACCGCGTTGTCATCAATCCACGGAGCCATCCCGAGGGCCTGGACACACGATCGGATCCACGAGAACACCTCGTGCCAAATACACTTTGAGTCTAGGAGTATGGATCCAAGCTACTACCTTCGCTTTCAAATATTCGATGTGGATAGATGAGGGTGGCAACCAATCAACAGGTGCTCATCAATCTTCTGGAGGCACAGTTTCAAATGAGACCGCGTGTCTGCCGTGTCTGGTAAAGGTGATCCACACATCTGTCCGGCCGGATGATGGCCGGCCAATGGGGTGACGCTGCCAAGAAACAATATTTCTTCCGAGGAAAGAATATGTTGGTCTTTTATTATTGTGATGACAAGAGATAAAGGTCCCAATAATGAGCTGCCTACTGGACTCTGGTCCCATATTAGATTGCCTACGTATATATCTGAGATGATCGAGCTCTCCAGAAGTATATACACCTGTTGCCCTAGAGCTAGGCATGTCCATACTGTCACATTGCTAGTCCCCAATTAATCTCTTATCTGTTGCCAGTTTTGTGGATAACTTTCTTCACTTACGTACATAAGAAAATAAAACTTATCCATACAAATATGTATACAAATTTAGAGTTACATTTTTTTTGCGGGGAACTTTAGAGTTACTTACTTCAAAGCAATTACAATTAACCAATCACCATTGACCTTGATAAATACACATATCATGGTTATCGAATGCATGCACACACAAACAACCAGCAATAGTCACGTAGTCCGTTGCTAGTTTCGATATATGCTTCTCCTCATCGACGATGATTGTTGTTCTGGTGCGCTGATTCTATATATTTGGCCTTAGCACGTCGACTTTCATACTGTTGACCACAACAAGATTTACCCAGCTTTGGCGATGGAGAGACGGTGACGGCAACGTGCTTTCGGCTTGCTCTAATGTTTTTAGTCGTCGTTAGATGGTCTACGAACTAGAATTTAATTTGTATGTCTAATGTTTTTTTTACTGCCTTAACAGATGATGCATAGTTCGGTAGTTTTTTTTAAGAACGTAGCTGTCATGTACATCGACGCGCGCCGATGATCGATGATAACAGTCTCTCTCTCTCTTCGATCACGTCCGTCATCCAAAGAAGAAGAAAACAAAAGCGGCTCACCGCTAGCGAGAAGAAGAAGACGGGATGCCGTTAGAGCAACACTAGCAGACCCCGCACCCGGCCGGCTCGCAAAACGCGTTTGCAGTTTGTGAAAAAACGGCTTTGCAGGTCGGCGCGGACGGCCGCAGATGCAGACCCCGCATAACGGACCCGTAAAAAAAGATATTCGCGAAATATGCTCTTTTACGGGTCGGTTTTGCGGGGTAATCGGGCGCAGCTCCTCCCAACCCGAAAAACCTAAATTTGCACCTTAATTTGATCCAACATAATGCATTTCTTTGATTTTTCAACAATATTGGATACATAGACATCACCAAATCTTTGCTAGAATATCGAGACCAAAGAAAACAAGAACCAAAAGTATCCATTTTAGAAGATGTCCAACTTCCATAACTGCTCCCACTAGTTGGACTAATATCTTCTCCATGCATTCATTGTTGATCTGCGGATTCTTGATTTTGCATTCTTCTTTCTTCATCTTTGGTTCGCAAGAAGTAGACGTTGCTTCCCCTCTAGTTGCACATGCACCCGATTCATTGCCTTCGATTCTACTAAGGAGTGCACGAACATCTATTAATTTTCTTTCTATCAACAAATCAATGTATTCGCCTTCCCAAAATCAAAATGAGCATCCATCTTCCTACACACAATAAGTGAGCATGTTCAAAATGAGCTATCGCAATTAAACCAAATAATGAGCTATCAAAATTAGCTACCGCAAGTTCACGTACCACGTCGTTTTCGCATTTGAAGAACACCCATCCAGGGTGCTTCGGCGTGCCCGAAGTGAGTCGCAACACTTTCCGCGTGCAGTCGTCGCACTCTATGAGCGGCATCGGCAAGCCACAAAGACGCTGCGTGAGCGCCGACCCCGGTGGACGGCCAGACGAATCCATGCACGCAAACCTTCGGCGACGGCGGGCGGACGAAGCAGTACCTGCATGCGGCGATGCGCCCTTGCCTGGGCCGCGGGAGAGGCTTCCCGACCACTCCATCGCTTGGGGCGGCAACCGGCGGCCGGAAAAGCCAAATCCGGCGGCCCGCGATGAAATGCCGCAGATATGCAAATCCGGCGGCCCGTCGACGCAGGGGGGAAGGGAGGGGAGGCCTCGTGCGTGTGGCGGCCTTCCGGCGTGCTCCTGCCGGCTGCTTTCGCCGGAATTTTGGGCGGCGGCTGGCGGCGACGCGAGGGGGGAGAGGAGAGGTGGTTGGTGAAAGAAAGTGCGGGATGAAATGTCCCCCCACCAACCGCTTCCGCTTATATGCAGGGCACTGCAGCCGCGAGGCGGAAACCTGCGGTTTTCCGGGTTGAGCTCAGGATTTTGCCACGCCCCCTAAAATTTTTTGCAGGCCGGGGCAGGATGCGGATCTGATCGGGCTGGTTTTTCCGCTCCGATCCATATTTTGGTGGTTATTTTATGGGTTGAGATAGGATACAGGGTCTGTTAGAGTTGCTCTTAGTTAGGCAGCGGAACCGGCGCGAGACAACCAGAAAAGTGAAGGGAGCGGTTGGCTTACGGGAACGGGTACGGTGCCGAGTCACGTAGCAGTGGACACTGGACACCTCAACGGAAAAACGGCAGGTGAGATCACACTCAGACTCCAGTATCTAGACTCACGCTGCATGATGGAACGAATATATGTATACAGGACGTACGTGACCGACGTGAGGTTGATTCCACAGCTGGCCGGCCATCTCTCCCTCTGTGCGCTACGCACACGGCTAATTATCTGTCGGACGTCGAGTCTACTCTACTTTAGCTAACAAAAAATATCGCTCTGGTTTGAAAGACAAAATATCTCAGCTTGGAGCACTTCAGTTTTCGTCTTTCCTTATGCCTGTTTATACGGAAGTGTCCGGCTAAAAAAAGGGTCTTAGAAAACATGGAATCATACATATTAAAATTTGTTGGGTAGAAATTGATTGTTTCTTTTCAAAATTCGAATGATTTGAAGATTGCTCACCACACCTGCCGCGTGGTGGGTAGAAATTGATTGTATCATATCATCTTCTTTAAATTAGAACAGAAATATCATTTGATTTGTCAATCTTTAGAAAAATAGATAAGAACCAAAGTTTCACCCTTGAGTTTCAGTGAAAAAACGAAAATGCGAGAAAAATTGCAGTCCCTACCGTGTAATAGTGCACCTACACGTCTTCATCTGCGTTGTTTTTTGACAGGAAGACCTAGAGCTAACTATCGACATTTTGGGCTTTGAGCGGGCCAGGAGCTCTTCTCGCTACTCCCGAGCGGCACCAACATTTTTGTTGTTGTTTTGCCTTGTTTTCGTAATAGAAATGAGACATGGGGAAACCCCTTTATTGAGAAAATGTAATTAATTTATAATATTAATCGCAAACGAACTCCAAAATATTTATTCTTTCATTATGATTTCCACCAAGGCAAATAGGAAAAAAAATACCGGTACAAATCTATAGGGAAGGATACATCGCTTTGCTGACACCTTGTGTCGTGGTTTTGTCACGACAAATGTCCTCGTGAAAGGACTTAGTCGTGGAGCCATTACTGCGGGTTAGTTTAAAGGGGTTTAAAGCGGACAAGGGACGCGAGAGTTTATACTGGTTCGGCCCCTTATGACGAAGGTAAAACCTACTCCAGTTGTGATGGAATTATTAGGGTTTCGATGACCAGGGAGCGAATCCGCTTTGCCTGGCTCTCGAATTGTTGTGTGTTCTTTCTAAACCGCCGCCGGGTCGCCCCTTTATATACATAAGTCGACGCCCGTCGATTTACAGAGTCCCGAGGCCGGACCATCAACGTGTCCAACTCAGTCTCTATTTCTTCTATCTTACAATACAAGTTACATAATAATGTCGGTTTATGTCTACATGCCTTAACCCGCCTTTGGGCCTTGGGCCTTCATGAAGCGCCACCATCCTTTGTCTTCCTGGGCTTCAAATAATAATCATCATAGAGATAACCCGGCCTCTCCTGTCCGGTTTATGTCCAGTAATAATATCCCCAATATTATGCCCCAGATTGATTTGAACTTGTTCAAGTCAATCTTCAACACTTAGAAAAATTTCTCCCTTTGCACCTTCGCATGGATCTTGTAAACCGCCGTGACGTCATCCTCCAGATTTGTAATAAACCGCTGTGACGTCATCTGTTCATTAAATCCGAAGATACCCTTTATTAATGAGCATCCAACAATCGAGGTGACAACCTCATTATATATCCATTTTTTGGGCTCCTTGATTCCCGCGCATGTCGCTTATCTCTTTGTCCTTATAAATAGAGGCGGAGGATCCCTTTCTTTTCTTTCCGTTGCCTCTTCCTCTCTTCTTCTTCCTTACGACGTCTCTGCACCCGAGCGCCGCCGCCGTCGTCGAGCTTCGCCTCTTCCTCACCATTGGCCGCCGCATCAACCTGATTGAACCAGAGAAACGCGACGCTCCTCCGCTGCTGCAACAACTGCAGTAAGTCTTTCCCTCCTTCCTCTGTAGATCCACTTAGTGTTCATACGGGTTCATAGCATTCTTCTCTTGTTCTTCGTCAGTTCATAGACAGCAGACCTCAAACCTGATGCGTTCCTTGTGGTAGCTATAGTAGTCCTTATTTCGGCTATCAAACCAAACCTTATACGCATAAGAACTTGATCTGGACCTTTATGAACTGCTCCATGACCAACCTTTTTAGGTCTAAATCTTTTTCTTTTCCTGACTTGTGGTAGATCCAAAACGCGAATGTGATCTTGTGAAACCTGTTTTTCCTCACGTAGTTATTTTTTGCCTCAGATCTGTACCTTCTTTATCTGCGTAGGCGGTTTATCTTTGTAGAAAATAATCTGCCATATGCCATTAGTCCCCTTGTAAACCGCTCGTCGCTTTACTATTTATAACTGCATCATCCTCCGGTTTAACAATTTTACATGCTTGAATTCCTTTTTCTTAACCTGTTGCACTTTATGCGTTGTCATTCATGAATCGTAAACCAGCAGTAATCTTTTTGAGCTCTTCACTTGCAATGGCCAAACAATTCTATTCCTATAACTGGGTCCCTTCCCGGGTTACTGAGGAACAACTGGATGGATGTGTCAAAATTGGCACTTTACGGAAGAAGAGTGAAATCCAGTGGCGAGTTCCTGGTCCAGAAAACCCTCCTACCCCCAGAGATGGCGAAGTAGTAGTATTTGCTGATCACATGGGCCGTGGTTTTAAACCGCCTGGATCCAAGTTTTTCCGTGATGTACTTGCCAGCTTTCAGATCCATCCTCAAGATATTGGACCCAACACTGTATCCAATATCTGCAATTTTCAGGTGTTTTGTGAAGCCTATCTGCAAGAAGAACCGACTGTCGAGCTGTTCCGGGATTTCTTCCACTTAAACCGTCACACTGAATTCGTAGACGGGCCCAATACTGAACTTGGTGGCGTCTCCATTTAGAAAAGGAAGGATGTTAGCTTTCCTCACGCCAAACTTCACAATCACCCAAAAGATTGGAATCAGACTTGGTTCTATTGTAAGGATACTTCTCGTGAAGATGAGAACCCTCTGCCGGGTTACTGTGCTCACTGGCTTACCAACACACATCCACTTCCGCAACGACTAACCGCCAAGGAACAGGCCTCGTATGCACCACAACTCGCCAAGCTTAGAGCTTTCATGGCCAACGGTTTGACAGGTGTAGACTTTGTTCGTTGCTGGCTATCCTAGAGTATCTTGCCGTTAGGTCGCCGCTCCGGTTTAATGTGCGAGTATACTGGTGACTTAAAAGACTCTCAACGTCATATTGATATTCAGCTAACAGATGATGAAGTTATTGAGTCTGTCAAGAAAATGCTGAATGAACCGGAAGCTGTTTGTAGTAAAACTAGGCTGAGTACCTTTTACACACGGAACAAACTGCCCGCTGTAAGAATTGTTTTGCTTTCGCTTTATATCTGATATTCTTGAGCTGTACAACTTTTAATACCCTCTGCCCATCTTTTAAATAGGGTGATGACCCGTTCTGGAAAAAGAAATCACTGGAGAAAACGGTCAAGACCCCTCGACTTAAAACGAAGGCTGTCAAGAAATCTGCAAAGAGGAAGGCAACTGAACCAATCGGTTTAGAGCTTGATGACGACCCTGATGAACCGGATATAGAGGTAGAACTTGACTCTCTTGGTTCACTTTTCATACACCTCATTGACAATGATTATTATCAGGATGACGCCAAGGGCAGCCAGGCCAACGACGCAGAGGTAATTACTCTTCCCTCCGATTCAGGCACTCCGTCAACACAGAAAATCCGTCAAACAGTCCGGAAAATAAAATTTTCTCACCCTCTTGCTCACTTGGATCCAAAATTTCTTTTAAAGAAGCAGCAACACGAGGCTCGCCGCACAACCCGGCACAGCGGCCAAATGGTCACTTCGGCCGGTTTATCGGACACTCTGGTTCGAAAACGTTGACCTGAGGTCTCACCCACTTCTGATACTTCTTATCCCAAGGCAGGCTATTTCTGACAACCTCTTAATCCGTCCGATTCAAATTATCAGGAAACACCTCATTCATCATCCGGCGAGTCGACGGCCACACAACTCCCTACTCTTAAGACCGTTGCTGGCCACACAACTCAATCTCTCGACGCTTTACACTTGCATGCTATATTAACCTTTGCATCTTTTTTCCTTCAGAGCCAAGGCTAGATGCAGCAAAAAGGCTCAGGCGAATAAACCGTCTGACGACCATGTGGTTATTGAACCAGAGCCGACTACAGAACCGGAAGGTCCAAATGCTGATGCTACCTCTTGAGCACTGCGTTAGTTTTCCCCTAAGAGGAAGGGATGATGCAGCAAAGTAGCGTAAGTATTTCCCTCAGTTTTTGAGAACCAAGGTATCAATCCAGTAGGAGGCTACGCGCGAGTCCCTCGTACCTGCACAAAACAAATAAGTCCTCGCAACCAACGCAAATAGGGGTTGTCAATCCCTTCACGGTCACTTACGAGAGTGAGATCTGATAGATATGATAAGATAATATTTTTGGTATTTTTATGATAAAGATGCAAAGTAAAATAAAGATGCAAAGTAAAATAAAAGCAAAGGAAATAACTAAGTATTGGAAGATTAATATGATGAAGATAGACCCGGGGGCCATAGGTTTCACTAGTGGCTTCTCTCGAGAGCATAAGTATTCTATGGTGGGTGAACAAATTACTGTTGAGCAATTGACAGAATTGAGCATAGTTATGAGAATATCTAGGTATGATCATGTATATAGGCATCACGTCCAAGACAAGTAGACCGACTCCTGCCTGCATCTACTACTATTACTCCACTCATCGACCGCTATCCAGCATGCATCTAGAGTATTAAGTTCATAAAAACAGAGTAACGCCTTAAGCAAGATGACATGATGTAGAGGGATAAATTCACGCAGTATGATAAAACCCCATCTTGTTATCCTCGATGGCAATAATACAATACGTGCCTTGCTGCCCCTACTGTCACTGGGAAAGGACACCACAAGATTGAACCCAAAGCTAAGCACTTCTCCCATTGCAAGAAAGATCAATCTAGTAGGACAAACCAAACTGATAATTCAAAGAGACTTGCGAAGATAACCAATCATACATAAAAGAATTCAGAGAAGATTCAAATATTGTTCATAGATAAACTTGATCATAAACCCACAATTCAGCGGTCTCAACAAACACACCGCAAAAGAAGATTACATCGAATAGATCTCCACAAGAGAGGGGGAGAACTTTGTATTGAGATCCAAATAGAGAGAAGAAGCCATCTAGCTAATAACTATGGACCCGTAGGTCTGAGGTAAACTACTCACACTTCATCGGAGAGGCTATGGTGTTGATGTAGAAGCCCTTTGTGATCGATGCCCCCTCCGGCGGAGCTCTGGAACGGGCCCCAAGATGGGATCTCGTGGATACAGAAAGTTACGGCGGTGGAATTAGGGTTTTGGCTCCGTATCTGATCGTTTGGGGGTACGCAGGTATATATAGGAGGAAGAAGTACGTCGTTGGAGCAATAGGGGGCCCACGAGGGTGGAGGGCGCGCCTGGGGGAGGGGGGGTAGGTGCGCCCCCTACCTGGTGGCCTCCCCGTTGGTTTCTTGACGTAGGGTCCAAGTCTCCTGGATCATGTTTGGTGAGAAAATCACGTTCCCGAAGGTTTCATTCAGTTTGGACTCCGTTTGATATTCCTCTTCTCCGAAACCCTAAAATAGGCAAAAAACAGCAATTCTGGGCTGGGCCTCCGGTTAGTAGGTTAGTCCTAAAAATAATATAAAAGTGGATAATAAAGCCCAATAATGTCCAAAACAGTAGATAATATAGCATGGAGCAATCAAAAATTATAGATACGTTGGAGACGTATCAAGCATCCCCAAGCTTAATTCCTGCTCATCCTCGAGTAGGTAAATGATAAAAATAGAATTTTTGATGTGGAATGCTACTAGGCATAATTTAAATGTAATTCTTCTTAATTGTGGCATGAATATTCAGATCCGAAAGATTCAAGACAAAAGTTCAATATTGACATAGAAATAATAATACTTCAAGCATACTAACTAAGCAATTATGTCTTCTCAAAATAACATGGCCAAAGAAAGCTATCCCTACAAAATCATATAGTCTGGCTCTGCTCTATCTTCACCACACAAAATATTTAAATCATGCACAACCCCGATGACAAGCCAAGCAATTGTTTCATACTTTTGACATTCTCAAAACTTTTTCAATCTTCACGCAATACATGAGTGTGAGCCATGGATATAGCACTTTAGGTGGAATAGAATGGTGGTTGTGGAGGAGACAAAAAAGGAGAAGATAGCCTCACATCAACTTGGCGTATCAACGGGCTATGGAGATGCCCATCAATAGATATCAATGTGAGTGAGTAGGGATTGCCATGCAACGGATGCACTAGAGCTATAAGTATATGAAAGCTCAAAAAGAAACTAAGTGGGTGTGCATCCAACTTGCTTGCTCACGAGAACCTGGGGCATTTTGAGAAAGCCCATCATTGGAATATACAAGTCAAGTTCTATAATGAAAAATTCCCACTAGTATATGAAGGTGATAACATAGGAGACTCTCTATCATGAAGATCATAGTGCTACTTTGAAGCACAAGTGTGGTAAAAGGATAGTAGCATTGTCCCTTCTCTCTTTTTCTCTCTCTCATATATATATATATATATATATATATATATATTTGGGCCTTTTCTCTTTTTTATGGCCTCTTTTTTTCGTCCGGAGTCTCATCCCGACTTGTGGGGGAATCATAGTTGATACGTCTCCAACGTATCTATAATTTTTGATTGCTCCATGCTATATTATCTACTGTTTTGAATGTTTATGGGCTTTATTATACACTTTTATATCATTTTTGGGACTAACCTATTAACCCAGAGCCCAGTGCCAATTTCTGTTTTTACCCTGTTTTAGGGTTTCGAATAAAAGGAAAATCAAACGGAGTCCAATTGACCTGAAACTTCACGGAACTCATTTTTGGAAGGAAAGAAGCCCAGAAGACTTGGAGTGCACGTCGGGGGATCTGCGAGGAGGTCATGAGGCAGGGGGCGCGCCCACCCCCCTGGGCGCGCCCTCCACCCTCGTGAGCCCCTCGTGGCCCCCCTGACGTACTTCTTCCGCCTATATATCTCCATATACCCTAAAAACATCCGAGGGCATGATAGATCGGGAGTTCCGCCGCCAGAAGCCTCCGTAGGCACCGAAAGCCAATCTAGACCCGTTCCGGCACCCTGCCGGAGGGGGAATCCTTCTCCGGTGGCCATCTTCATCATCCCGGTGCTCTCCATGACGAGGAGGGAGTAGTTCTCCCTCGGGGCTGAGGGTATGTACCAGTAGCTATGTGTTTGATCTCTCTCTCTCTCTCGTGTTCTTGAGATGGTACGATCTTGATGTATCGCGAGCTTTGCTATTATATTTGGATCCTATGATGTTTCTTCCCCCCTCTACTCTCTTGTAATGAATTGAGTTTTCCCCTTGAAGTAATCTTATCGGATTGAGTCTTTAAAGATTTGAGAACACTTGATGTATGTCTTGCCGTGGATATCTGTGGTGACAATGGGATATCACGTGATTCACTTGATGTATGTTTTGGTGATCAACTTGCGGGTTCCGCCCATGAACCTATGCATAGGGGCTGGCACAAGTTTTCATCGTGATTCTCCGGTAGAACTTTGGGGCACTCTTTGAGGTCCTTTGTGTTGGTTGAATAGATGAATCTGAGATTGTGTGATGCATATCGTATAATCATACCCACGGATACTTGAGGTGACATTGGAGTATCTAGGTGACATTAGGGTTTTGGTTGATTTGTGTCTTAAGGTGTTATTCTAGTACGAACTCTAGGGCTGTTTGTGACACTTATAGGAATAGCCCAACGGATTGATTGGAAAGAATAACTTTGAGGTGGTTTCGTACCCTACCATAATCTCTTCGTTCGCTCTCCGCTATTAGTGACTTTCGAGTGACTCTTTGTTGCATGTTGAGGGATAGCTATGTGATCCAATTATGTTAGTATTGTTGAGGGAACTTACACTAGTGAAAGTATGAACCCTAGGCCTTGTTTCCTAGCATTGCAATACCGTTTACGCACACTTTTATCATTCGTTACCTTGCTGTTTTTATAATTTCAGATTACAAATACCTTCATCTACCATCCATATTGCACTTGTATCACCATCTCTTCGCCGAACTAGTGCACCTATACAATTTACCATTGTATTGGGTGTGTTGGGGACACAAGAGACTCTTTGTTATTTGGTTGCAGGGTTGCTTGAGAGAGACCATCTTCATCCTACACCTCCTACAGATTGATAAACCTTAGGTCATCCACTTGAGGGAAATTTGCTACTGTCCTACAAACCTCTGCACTTGGAGGCCCAACATCGTCTACAAGAAGAAGGTTGTGTAGTAGACATCAAGCTCTTTTCTGGCGCCGTTGCCGGGGAGGTGAGTGCTTGAAGGTATATCTTTAGATCTTGCAATCGAATCTTTTAGTTTCTTGTTTTATCACTAGTTTAGTTTATAAAAGAAAACTATAAAAAAAATGGAATTGAGTTTGTCTCATACGCTTCACCTTTTTAATATCTTTCGTGAGTATGATGGAAATGATAATTGTGCTCAAGTGCTAGAAGAAGAAATCTATAAAATGTTTGGCACTAAATATTTGAATGATGAGCATGATTGCAATGTTGTTAGTATGAATTCCTTGAATATCCATGATGCTAATGATATGCAAAGCCACAAGCTTGGGGAAGCTATGTTTGATGAAGATGATATTTTTTGTCCCCCAAGTTTTGATGAGCAAATTTATTATGATGAAAGCATGCCTCCTATCTATGATGATTATTGTGATGACACGTATGCTTTAAATAATAATAATAACAATGAAACTTGTCATCTTGATTTCAATTTTCAATCACATGATAGTTATTTTGTTGAGTTTGCTCCCACTATTATTCATGAGAAGAATTTTGCTTATGTGGAGAGTAGTAAATTTTCTATGCTTGTAGATCATGAAAAGAATGCTTTAAGTGCTGGTTATATTGTTGAATTCATTCATGATTCTACTGAAAATTATTATGAGGGAGGAATATATGCTTGTAGGAATTGCAATAATATCAAGTTTCCTCTATATGTGCTTAAAGTTTCGAAGTTATGCTTATTTTGCCCTCCTATGCTAGTTGATTATTGTTCCCATAAGTTGTTTGCTCACAAAATCCCTATGCATAGGAAGTATGTTAGACTTAAATGTGCTAGTCATATTCTTCATGATGCTCTCTTTATGTTTCAATTCTTATCTTTTATCTGAGTATCATTGAAATCATCATGCCTAGCTAGGGGCGTTAAACGATAGCGCTTGTTGGGAGGCAACCCAATTTTATTTTTGCTCCTGTTTAGTAATAAACAATTCATCTAGCCTCTGTTTAGATGTGGTTTTATGCTTTTAATTAGTGTTGTGCCAAGTAGAACCTTTGGGAAGACTTAGGGAAAGTCTTGTTGATCATGCTGTAAAAAACAGAAACTTTAGCGCTCACGAGAACTGCTGCCATGTTTATTTGGAAAGTGCTATTTAGTTAATTCTTTTTTTAGATGATTAATAGATAAATTCCCCAGGTCCAAAAATTTATTTTAGAATTTTATGTGTTACAGAAGTATACGTTTGATTCATATTACTACAGACTGTTCTGTTTTTGACAGATTCTGTTTTTCATGTGTTGTTTACTTATTTTGATGAATCTATGGCTAGTAAAATAGTTTATAAACCATAGAGAAGTTGGAATACAGTAGGTTTAACACCAATATAAATAAAGAATGAGTTCATTACAGTACCTTGAAGTGGTGATTTATTTTCTTATACTAACGGAGCTTATGAGTTTTCTGTTAAGTTTTGTGTTGTGAAGTTTTCAAGTTTTGGGTAAGGATTCGATGGACTATGGAATAAGGAGTGGCAAGAGCCTAAGCTTGGGGATGCCCATGGCACCCCAAGGTAATATTCAAGGATAGCTGAGGGAGTCCCGGATTAGGGGGTCTCCGGACAGCCGGACTATATCCTTTGACCGGACTGTTAGACTATGCACATACAAGATTGAAGACTTCGTCTCGTGTCCGTATGGGACTCTACTTGGCGTGGAAGGCAAGCTAGGCAATACAGATATGTATATCTCCTCCTTTGTAACCGACCTTGTGTAACCCTAGCCCCCTCTGGTGTCTATATAAACCGGAGGGTTTTAGTCCGTAGGACAACATACAATCATACCATAGGCTAGCTTCTAGGGTTTAGCCTCTTCGATCTCGTGGTAGATCAACTCTTGTAATACTCATATCATCAAGAATAAATCAAGCAGGACGTAGGGTTTTACCTCCATCAAGATGGCCCGAACCTGGGTAAAACATCGTGTCCCCTGCCTCCTGTTACCATCCGCCATAGACGCACAGTTCGGGACCGCCGGTTTTGACACCGACATTGGTGCTTTCATTGAGAGTTCCTCCGTGACGTCGCCGTAAGGAAGGATGCCTCGTCTCATTGTTAAAAGCAACATTACCGCCGGGGGAGCTCTGGCTGTCGGCCAAACTCTCCGGCTAGGCAGTTTCGTCATGACTGCCTGCTTGGCCGCTGCACCGACGATGACTTCTCGGGTCATCAAAAACAGCCTCCAACTCGGCTCGGAAGTCGCCGAGCAGATGGATCCAATGGAGCTCTCTTCCCTAAACGAACTCTTGGATTGCATCGCCGCCTTGGGAGTCGCTACGGACTATGATCAGATTGGGCTTAAACCCGATCAAAGGGAGATTAACTCTCCATCGGTCATTGATACGTCCATTTTGCATCATGCTTTTATATCGATATTTATTGCATTATGGACTGCTATTTCACTTTATGTCAAAATACTTATGGCTATTCTCTCTTATTTTACAAGGTTTACATAAAGAGGGAGAATACCGGCAGCTGGAATTCTGGGCTGGAAAAGGAGCAAATATTAGAGGCCTATTCTGCGCAACTCCAAAAGTCCTGAAACTTCACGGGACATCTTAAAAGAAATAAAGAAAAATCCTCGCCAAAGATGAAGGCCAGGGGGCCCACACCCTTCTCACGAGGGTGGGGGGCGCGCCCCCCCTAGAGCGCGCCCCCTACCTCGTGGCCCCCCTGGTGGGTCTCCGACGTCCATCTTCTCCTATATGAAGTCTTTCGATGAGAAAAAAATAGGGAGCAACTTTTCGGGACGAGACTCCACCGCCATGAGGCGGGACCTTGGCGGATCCAATCTAGAGCTCCGGCAGAGCTGTTCTGCCGGGGAAACTTCCCTCCGGGAGGGGGAAATCATCACCATCGTCATCACCAACGCTCCTCTCATCGGGAGAGGGCAATCTCCATCAACATCTTCACCAGCACCATCTCATTTCAAACCCTAGTTCATCTCTTGTATCCAATTCTTGTCTCAAAGTCCGGGATTGGTGCTAGTAGGTTGCTAGTAGTGTTGATTACTCCTTGTAGTTGATGCTAGTTGGTTTATTTGGTGGAAGATCATATGTTCAGATCCTTTATGCATATTATTAACCCCTCTGATTATGAACATGAATATGCTTTGTGAGTAATTACGTTTGTTCCTGAGGACAAGGGAGAATTCTTGCTATTAGTAGTCATGTGAATTTGATATTCGTTTGATATTTTGATAAGATGTATGTTGTCTAGCCTCTAGTGGTGTTATGTGAACGTCGACTACATAACACTTCACCATTATTTGGGCCTAGAGGAAGGCATTGGGAAGTAATAAGTAGATGATGGGTTGCTAGAGTGACAGAAGCTTAAACCCTAGTTTATGCGTTGCTTCGTAAGGGGCTGATTTGGATCCATATGTTTCATGCTATGGTTAGGTTTACCTTAATACTTTTGTTGTAGTTGTGGATGCTTGCAATAGAGGTTAATCATAAGTGGGATGCTTGTTCAAGTAAGAACAACACCCAGGCACCGGTCCACCCACATATCAAATTATCAAAGTATCGAACGCGAATCATATGAACATGATGAAAACTAGCTTGATGATATTCCCATGTGTCCTCGGTAGCGCTTTTCCTATTATAAGAGTTTGTTCCGGCTTGTCCTTTGCTACAAAAAGGATTGGGCCACCTTGCTGCACTTTATTTACTTTTGTCACTTGTTGCTCGTTACAATTTACCTTATTACAAAACTATCTGTTACCACTTATTTCAGTACTTACAGAGAATACCTTGCTGAAAACCGCTTATCATTTCCTTCTGCTCCTTGTTGGGTTCGACACTCTTACTTATCGAAAGGACTACGATAGATCCCCTATACTTGTGGTCATCAAGACTCTTTTCTGGCGCCGTTGCCGGGGAGTGTAGCGTCTTTGGTAAGTGGAATTTGGTAAGGAAAAATTTATATAGTGTGCTGAAATTTAGTGTCACTTGTTACTATGGAAAGTAATTCTCTGAGGGGCTTGTTCGGGGTATCTTCACCCTGTCTAGTAGAGCAAAGAGTTGCTCCTCAACCTACTGAACCTATTAATGAAACTCCTTTTGAATTTCCTGTGGCTATGATGGAAAAACTGCTAGCTAATCCTTTTACAGGAGATGGAACAAAACATCCTGATGAGCACTTAATATATGTGGATGAAGTTTGTGGATTATTTAAGCTTGCAGGTATACCCGATGATGTTGCTAAGAAGAAGGTCTTCCCTTTATCTTTGAAGGGAGACGCATTGATATGGTATAGGCTATGTGATGATATGAGATCGTGGGACTATAAAAGATTGAAGCTGGAATTTCATCAAAAGTATTACCCTATGCATCTTGTTCATCGTGATCGCAATTATATATATAATTTCTGGCCTCGCGAAGGAGAAAGCATCGCTCAAGCTTGGGGGAGGCTTAAATCAGTTTTATATTCATGCCCCAATCATGAGCTCCCGAGAGAAATAATTATGCAAAGTTTTTATGCTCGGCTTTCTCATAATAATCAAACCATGCTCGATACTTCTTGTGCTGGCTCTTTTATGATGAAGACTATTGAATTCAGATGGAATTTATTGGATAGAATTGAACACAACTCTGAAGATTGGGACCTCGACGAAGGTAAGGAGTCAGGTATGACACCTAAATTTGATTGTGTTAAATCTTTTATGGATACCGATATTTTCCGTAAGTTTAGCACTAAATATGGACTTGATTCTGAGATAGTAGCTTCTTTCTGTGAATCTTTTGCTACTTATGTTGATCTCCCTAAGGAGAAGTGGTTTAAATATCATCCTCCCATAGAAGTAAAAGTATCTGCACCTATTAAAGTTGAAGAAAAGACTGTCACTTATAATGATCCTATTGTTCCTACTTCTTATATTGAGAAACCACCTTTCCCTGTTAGAATAAAGGATCATGCTAAAGCTTCAACCGTTGTTCGTAAAAGCAATATTAGAACTTATACACCTCCTGAGCAAGTTAAAGTAGAACCTAATATTGCTATTGTTAAAGATCTCTTGTCTGATAATATTGATGGGCATGTTATTTAGTTCGAAGGTGAAACTGCTAGAATTGCTAAACCGTGTGATAAAGATAAACATAGACCTGTGGTAGGCGTGCCTGTTATTTCTGTTAAAATAGGAGATCATTGTTATCATGGCTTATGTGATATGGGTGCTAGTGCTAGTGTTATACCTCATGACTTATACAAAGAAATCAAGAATGAAATTGCACCTGTTGAGTTAGAAGATATTGATGTTACTATTAAACTTGCTAATAGAGATACTATTGCACCAATTGGAATTGTTAGAGATGTTGAAGTCTTGTGTGGGAAAACTAAATATCCTGCTGATTTTCTTGTTCTTACTTCTCCACAAGATAGCTTTTGTCCCATTATATTTGGTAGACCCTTCTTAAATACTGTCAATGCTACCATAGACTGCACTAAGAATATTGTTACTGTTGGTTTGGATGATATGGTTCATGAGTTTAATTTCTCTAAATTTAGTAAACAACATCGTGAGGAAGAATTACCTAGTAAGGATGAAATTATTGGTCTTGCTTCTATTGCCGTACCTCCTAGTGATCCTTTAGAACACTATTTGCTAGACCATGAAAATGATATGTTCATGAATGAAAGAAGGGAAATAGATGATGTATTCTTTAAACAGGAACCTATTCTGCAACACAATTTGCCTGTTGAAATTTTAGGAGATCCTCCTCCACCCAAGGGTGATCCCGTGTTTGAGCTTAAACCGTTGCCTGATAATCTTAAATATGCTTATCTTGATGAAAAGAAGATATATCCTGTTATTATTAGTGCTAACCTTTCAGAGCATGAAGAAGAAAGATTATTGAAAACTCTGAAGAAGCATCGTGCTGCTATTGGATATACTCTTGATGATCTTAAGGGCATTAGTCCCACTCTATGTCAACATAAAATAAATTTGGAAGCAGATGCCAAACCAGTTCGTGATCCTCAACGACGTCTGAATCCTAAAATGAAAGAAGTGGTAAGAAAAGAAATACTCAAGCTTCTGGAGGCAGGTATAATTTATCCCGTTGCTCATAGTGAGTGGGTAAGTCCTGTCCATTGTGTCCCTAAGAAGGGAGGTATTACTGTTGTTCCTAATGATAAAGATGAATTGATTCCACAAAGAATTATCACAGGTTATAGGATGGTAATTGATTTCTGCAAATTAAATAAAGCTACTAAGAAAGATCATTACCCCTTACCTTTTATTGATCAAATGCTAGAAAGATTATGCAAACATACACACTATTGCTTTCTAGATGGTTATTCTGGTTTCTCTCAAATACCTGTGTCGGCTAGAGATCAATCAAAGACTACTTTTACATGCCCTTTTGGTACTTTTGCTTATAGACGTATGCCTTTTGGTTTATGTAATGCACCTGCTACCTTTCAAAGATGCATGATGGCTATATTCTCTGACTTTTGTGAAAAGATTTGTGAGGTTTTCATGGACGACTTTTCCGTCTATGGTTCCTCTTTTGATGATTGCTTGAGCAATCTTGATCGAGTTTTGCAGAGATGTGAAGAAACTAATCTTGTATTGAATTGGGAAAAGTGCCACTTTATGGTTAATGAAGGTATTGTCTTGGGGCACAAAGTTTCTGAAAGAGGTATTGAAGTTGATAAAGCCAAGGTTGATGCTATTGAAAAGATGCCATGTCCCAAGGACATCAAAGGTATAAGAAGTTTCCTTGGTCACGCCGGATTTTACAGGAGGTTCATTAAGGACTTCTCAAAAATTTCTCGGCCTCTGACTAATTTATTGCAAAAAGATATACCATTTGTCTTTGATGATGATTGTGTAGAAGCATTTGAAATACTTAAGAAAGCATTAGTCTCTGCACCTGTTGTTCAGCCACCTGATTGGAATTTACCCTTTGAAATTATGTGTGATGCTAGTGATTATGCTGTAGGTGCTGTTCTAGGGCAAAGAGTTGATAAGAAATTAAATGTTATTCATTATGCAAGTAAGACTCTAGACAATGCTCAAAGAAATTATGCTACTACTGAAAAAGGGCTTTTAGCAGTTGTATTTGCTTGTGATAAGTTCAGATCTTATATTGTTGATTCTAAAGTAACTATTCAAACTGATCATGCTGCTATTAAATATCTTATGGAAAAGAAAGATGCTAAACCTAGACTTATTAGATGGGTTCTCTTGCTACAAGAATTTGATTTGCATATTGTTGATAGAAAGGGAGCTGAGAACCCCGTTGTAGACAACCTGTCTAGGTTAGAAAATATTCTTGATGACCCACTACCTATTAATGATAACTTTCCTGATGAACAATTAAATGTTATAAGTACTTCTCGTAGTACTCCATGGTATACTGATTATGCTAATTATATTGTTGCTAAATTTATACCACCTAGCTTCACATACCAACAAAAGAAAAAGTGCTTCTATGATTTGAGACATTACTTTTGGGATGACCCACATCTTTATAAAGAAGGAGTAGATGGTATTATTAGACGTTGTGTACCTGAGCATGAACAGGAACAGATCCTACGCAAGTGTCACTCCGAGTCTTATGGAGGACACCACGCTGGAGATAGAACTGCACATAAGGTATTGCAATCTGGTTTTTATTGGCCTACTCTCTTCAAGGATGCCCATAAGTTTGTCTTGTCTTGTGATGAATGTCAAAGAATTGGTAATATTAGTAGACGTCAAGAAATGCCTATGAATTATTCTCTTGTTATTGAACCGTTTGATGTCTGGGGCTTTGATTATATGGGACCTTTTCCTGCCTCTAATGGATATACACATATTTTAGTTGATGTTGATTACGTTACTAAGTGGGTAGAAGCTATTCCAACTAGTAGTGCTGATCATAACACTTCTATCAAAATGCTTAAGGATGTTTTTTTTCCGAGGTTTGGTGTCCCTAGATATTTAATGACTGATGGTGGTTCACACATTATTCATGGTGCTTTCCGTAAAATGCTTGCTAAATATGATGTTAATCATAGAATTGCATCTCCTTATCACCCACAGTCTAGTGGTCAAGTAGAGTTGAGCAATAGAGAGCTCAAATTAATTTTGCAAAAGACTGTTAATAGGTCTAGAAAGAATTGGTCCAAGAAACTTGATGATGCATTATGGGCATATAGAACTGCATACAAAAATCCTATGGGTATGTCTCCATATAAAATGGTATATGGAAAAGCATGTCACTTACCTCTCGAACTAGAACATAAGGCATATTGGGCTATTAAGGAGCTCAACTATGATTTCAAACTTGCCGGTGAGAAGAGGTTATTTGATATTAGCTCACTTGATGAATGGAGAACCCAAGCTTATGAAAATGCCAAGTTGTTTAAAGAAAAAGTTAAAAGATGGCATGACAAAAGGATACAAAAGCGTGAGTTTAATGTAGGTGATTATGTATTGCTATACAACTCTCGTTTAAGATATTTTGCAGGAAAACTTCTCTCTAAATGGGAAGGCCCCTATGTTATCGAGGAGGCCTATCGTTCCGGTGCAATAAAAATCAACAACTTCGAAGGCACAAATCCGAAGGTGGTAAACGGTCAAAGAATCAAACACTGTATCTCAAGTAATCCCATAAATGTTGAAACCAATATTATTGAAACCGTAACCCCAGAGGAACACATAAGGGACACTTTCCGAAACGTTTCAGACTCCGAAAGGGAATAGGTATGTGGTACGGTAAGTAAACCGACTCCAAAACAATTTCTAAGGCAATATTTCTCCATTTTGGAATATTTAGAAAAATAGAAAAATAAGTAGCAGTCCGGGAAGGACACGAGGGCCCCACGAGGGTGGTGGGCGCGCCCTACCCCTCTGGGCGCGCCCCCTACCTCGTGAGCACCTCGTGTGCCTTCCGGACTTCGTTTTCTTGTACGTTACGTATTTTGGTCGGTAAAAATTCATTATATATTCTCCCGAAGGTTTTGACTCCCGTATCACACAAAAATCTCCTGTTCTTGTTTCGAGCTGTTTTTCTGACAGATCTAGGTTATCATGACGGCTCCAAGCGCCTCCAAGGACAAGTTCTTCGAGAAGGTCATCAACCCTTACCTCGCGGAGGTGTTGCGACACCCTCAAACCATTGAGATGCGTGATGGGTTGCTGCACATCCGCGATGAAGAGGGACCAAAAGGGACCGGAAGCATGGAGACGAGGCTCGAAGCAGTGGAGCAACAAGTTTTCAAGTGCCAAAGGATGGTGGAGCGTGGAATCAACGCTAGCCACATGATGCTCGCGGAGTTCACCAACAACTACAAGCCGGATGCCAAGAATACAGAGGAGGCCATCTTCAAGCTACATGAGAAGATCGAGCACATCCAAGCCCAAGTCTATGACCTTCAAAACCAAAACTGTGAGTATGAATATAGATTCAAAAGAATGAGTTTGGCTGCAGATTTGAGGATTCCGGAGACTCGATCATCTTTCTATGATGGTGAACCTATGCCTTGGAAGATGGATGACAAGCCCGCATCATCAACAACACCTCCACCGTCTCCTCCAACAAAGAAGAATTGAGTATCTGGGTATGGGCACTCCCCTTGGCAACTGCCGAGCTTGGGGGAGGTGCCCCGGTATCATATCACAATCACAACCCTTATCTTTACTGTTTTTCTTAGTTCGATCCTATTAGTAGTATCTTGATCTAGTAGAATAAAGTTTATGGCATGATCTATTTTTGAGTTTTGCTTTATGATCTCTCTTTGTAATCGAGTCCGTGAGCTATATATAATAAAGATTAGTGTTGAGTTAAGGGCCTGATTATTTTGCCATGATCTTGGGTGAATAAAAGAAAATAGGAAAAGAATAAAAAGAAACAACAAGTTCATATTGATCTTATTGAGAGTAATGACTTCACATAGAAAGAGTATGATGATTAAAAGTTGTTGGGAGTTGGCAGACATAGCTTTGGTCATTGTTGCAATTAATAGGAAGTGATAAGGAAAGAGAGGTTTCACATATAGATATACTATCATTGAAATCTTTTATGATTGGGAGCACTCATTAAAATATGACATGCTAAAGAGTTGATGTTGGACAAGGAAGACAACGTAATGAGTTATGTCTTTCTTATATCTGAGATAAAGTATGTTGTCATGGTTCCTCTAACTTGTTGAGCTTGCCTTTCCCCCTCATGCTAGCCAAATTCTCAGCACCAAGTAGAAATACTACTTGTGCTTCCAAATATCCCTAAACCAGTTTTGCCATGAGAGTCCACCATATCTACCTATGGATTGAGCAAGATCCTTCAAGTAAGTTGTCATCGGTGCAAAGCAATAAAAATTGCTCTAAATATGTATGATTGTTTGGTGTGGGAGAAATAAGCTTTATACGATCTTGTGATGTGGAAGTAAAAAAAGCGACGGACTGCATAATAAAGGTTCATATCACAAGGGGAAATATAAAGTGATGTTCTTTCGCATTGAGATTTTATATATACAACCATAAAAGCGCATGGCAACCTCTGCTTCCCTTTGTGAAGGGCCTATCCTTTATTATTATCTTCTACCTTATGCAAGAGTCATGGTGATCTTCACCTTTTCTTTTTCATTTTATCCTTTGGCAAGCTCAGCATGTTGGAAAGAACATGATATATATATCTAATTGGATGTAGGGGAGCATGAACCATTATTGTTGACATTACCCTTGAGGTAAAAGGTTGTGGGGCAAAACTATAAGCCCCTATCTTTCTCTGTGTCCGGTTAAAACTCCGTAATCACAAGTATCGCGTGAGTGTTAGCAATTATGGAGGACTAAATGATAGTTGAGTATGTGGACTTGCTTTTTAGCCCTGACATAGACTCTTTCCAATGTTATGATAAATTGCAATTGCTTCAATGACTGAGATTATAGTTTGTTGGAGCCCAATAAGGTTTATGATTTATACTTTTGCATTGTGAATAGATCATCACTTGAACATGAGTAATCATATGATAAAATCTATATATGTTGCTGTTATGAGCATAATCATGATGCCTTCATGTTCTTATTTTATTTTTATCGACGCCTCTACCTCTAAACATGAGGACATATTTATTGTTATCGGCTTTTCGCTTAAGGACAAGCGAGGTCTAAGCTTGGGCGAGTTGATACGTCCATTTTGCATCATGCTTTTATATCGATATTTATTGCATTATGGACTGTTATTTCACTTTATGTCACAATACTTATGGCTATTCTCTCTTATTTTACAAGGTTTACATAAAGAGGGAGAATGCCGGCAGCTGGAATTCCAGGCTGAAAAGGAGCAAATATTAGAGGCCTATTCTGCGCAACTCCAAAAGTCCTGAAACTTCTCGGGACATCTTAAAAGAAATAAAGAAAAATCCTCGCCAAAGATGAAGGCCAGGGGGCCCACACCCTTCTCACGAGGCGCGCCCCCCTACCTCGTGGGCCCCCTGGTGGGTCTCTGACGTCCATCTTCTCCTATATGAAGTCTTTCAATGAGAAAAAAATAGGGAGCAACTTTTCGGGATGAGACTCCGCCGCCACGAGGCGGAACCTTGGCGGATCCAATCTAGAGCTCCGGCAGAGCTGTTCTGCCGGGGAAACTTCCCTCCGGGAGGGGGAAATCATCACCATCGTCATCACCAACGCTCCTCTCATCGGGAGAGGGCAATCTCCATCAACATCTTCACCAGCACCATCTCATCTCCAAACCCTAGTTCATCTCTTGTATCCAATTCTTGTCTCAAAGTCCGGGATTGTTGCTAGTAGGTTGCTAGTAGTGTTGATTACTCCTTGTAGTTGATGCTAGTTGGTTTATTTGGTGGAAGATCATATGTTCAGATCCTTTATGCATATTATTACCCCTCTGATTATGAACATGAATATGCTTTGTGAGTAATTACGTTTGTTCCTGAGGACAAGGGAGAAGTCTTGCTATTAGTAGTCATGTGAATTTGGTATTCGTTTGATATTTTGATAAGATGTATGTTGTCTAGCCTCTAGTGGTGTTATGTGAACGTCGACTACATAACACTTCACCATTATTTGGGCCTAGAGGAAGGCATTGGGAAGTAATAAGTAGATGATGGGTTGCTAGAGTGACAGAAGCTTAAACCCTAGTTTATGCGTTGCTTCGTAAGGGGCTGATTTGGATCCATGTGTTTCATGCTATGGTTAGGTTTACCTTAATACTTTTGTTGTAGTTGTGGATGCTTGCAATAGATGTTAATCATAAGTGGGATGCTTGTTCAAGTAAGAACAACACCCAAGCACCGGTCCACCCACATATCAAATTATCAAAGTATCGAACACAAATCATATGAACATGATGAAAACTAGCTTGACGATATTCCCATGTGTCCTCGGGAGCGCTTTTCCTATTATAAGAGTTTGTTCCGGTTTGTCCTTTGCTACAAAAAGGATTGGGCCACCTTGCTGCACTTTATTTACTTTTGTGACTTGTTGCTCGTTACAATTTACCTTATTACAGAACTATCTGTTACCACTTATTTCAGTACTTGCAGAGAATACCTTGCTGAAAACCGCTTATCATTTCCTTCTGCTCCTCGTTGGGTTCGACACTCTTACTTATCGAAAGGACTACGATAGATCCCCTATACTTGTGGGTCATCATTCACCCATCACGTTGCGGTGGTGGAGGAACAATGCGACAACTCTTCCTCTATTTTGAGGACTAACTATGTCCGGATTCCTGAGCCCTCCGAGCCGGATACCCGCTTATGGGAGGACATTACCCAAGCCCTGAACCTAGAATCAGGCAGCGGGCCAGACTTATCGGGTAACACTCCGGAACCCAAACTTCCAAGATTGGAAACTCCTCGGCCCCTGGGTCTCAGATCGGGTAGGGGTTCGGACTCAAATCCACCCACCCACCCAGACATAAACGATCTTTCCCACATTAGGCAAGAGCCCCATGAAACAGTACATCATTATTGGGCCAGATTCCTCCTTGTGATGAACAAGGTTAAGGACTGTCGTGAGGAAGATGCAGTCTCACTTTTCTGCAATAATTGCACGGACAAGGGAATCCTTAACGCCTTAAGTCGCCGTGACATATCACGCTTCGCTGACTTGGCGTCCATAGTACGAAAGTACTGTGTGATGGAAAGCGCCTGGAAAGCCGAAACGAAATTTTGGGACAATCCGGCTCCGAATATACACCCAGTCCGAAGTAAAAGGGTGCACTATCATAAGACGCCCGAGCTAGTTGCAAAGAAACAAAAACCCTCTATAGGGCATGGAACCGTACTGGAGGGATGGCTTAACGGATCCTGCAAAATTCATAGTACAACGGATATAATACGAACACACAGCCTTAGAGCATGTTGGATACTCCGGCAGGTGGCCAAAAGTGGTGAGGATCTTCTTATCCCAAATGCCACAGAGCACCATCCCGTGGATAACAATACGGTGTTAACAGTCTTTGAGATCTTTGCGTCAAATAATAGGCGCAAGCGAACACTCCGCAGCATGGCCGAAATCTGCCACGTAGAAGCAATAAATCCATGGAGTGACACAGCTATTACCTTCAATGCCAGTGACGAACCTAAATTCCGAACAGCTCGAGCACCAGCTGCACTGGTCCTCAGTCCAATTGTGGACGGCTTTCGACTCACCAAATTACTCATGGACGGCGGCAGCGGATTAAACCTCATCTATGAGGAAACTCTTCAAAAAATGGAAATAGATTGGAACCGCATTGAGCAAAGTAGCACAACCTTCAGGGGAATCATACCCAGTCGGGAGGCACGATGCGCTGGGAAAATCACACTAGATGTGGTATTCGGTACGCCAGAGAATTACAGGTCCGAAGAAATTACATTTCAAGTGGCCCCGTTTAGCAGTGGATACCACGCCCTTTTAGGACGTGAGGCATTCACGATCTTCCAAGCCGTACCCCATTATGGGTACATGAAGCTCAAAATGCCCGGGCCCAATGGAATCATCACCCTCGCTAGTGATTCGGACATAGCACTCCGCGCCGAAAACAAAACAGCCGCACTGGCCCTCGAGGCATTATCCGAAGCCCTCTCGGCCGAGGAACTAACCACGCCACGCTCCACAGTGGACAAGGACGACGTGATACTCGATAAGAGATCCAAGTCCACCTCTTTTAAACTAGCAGATGAAATAGTCAAATTCCAAGTCCACCCAATGGACCCTACAAAAACAGCCTCCATCGGGGCACAGTTAAACTCCGCCGTGGACGCCGCACTACGAGAGTTACTACGCGAGAATTGGGACATATTCTCCTGGCACCCCTCAGACATGCCAGGAATCCCATGCAGGCTGGCCTAGCATAGCCTCAATATCCTAAAGGGATTCAAGCCGGTCAAGCAAGCTCTTCGGTGTTTCTCTGAACCTAAGAGACAGGCCATGGGAGAGGAACTAGCCAAGTTATTGGAGGCCGGATTCATCAGAGAGATAAAACACCCGGACTGTCTAGCAAACCTGGTGATGGTACCAAAGAAGGATAAATCCTGGCGCCTTTGTGTCGATTTCAAGGACCTCAATAAAGCTTGCCCAAAGGATCCCTTCCCCCTCCCCCGCACCGACCAAATTTTCGATGCTACCGCAGGACACGAGTCATTGTGTTTCCTCGACGCATACTCCAGTTACCACCAAATCAAGATGGCGGAGTCCGACCAAGCCGCAACGGCATTCATCACACCATACGGTCCCTTCTGTTTCAACACAATGCCTTTTGGGCTCAAAAACACCGGCGCAACATATCAGCGCATGATTCAGACATGTCTGGAGAAACAAATCGACAAAACAATAGAGGCATATGTAGACGATGTGGTCGTCAAAACCAAACACGTCGACTCTTTGATAGACGACTTGAGGCTCACATTCGACAACCTACGAACATATGACATTAAGCTCAATCCAGAAAAATGCGTTTTCGGCGTACCAGCCGGAAAGCTCCTGGGTTTCATTGTCTCCAGTAGAGGTATTGAAGCTAATCCGGCCAAAATCCGAGCTTTGTCACAGTTGGCTACCCCAACAGACCTCAAACAAATCCAGAAGTTAACAGGATGCGTGGCGGCTCTAAGCCGCTTTATCTCCCGCTTAGGAGAAAAGGCTGTACCCCTTTATCGCCTCCTTCGGCACACCGAACACTTTGAGTGGACGGACGCTGCCATAGCCGGATTGGAAGAAATAAAGGCCATTTTGGCAACCAACCCAATCCTGGCCGCGCCAAACATCAGCGAACCAATGCTGTTGTACATTGCGGCAACTCATCAAGTTGTAAGCGCAGTGCTCGTCGTCGAACGAGAAGCCGACGGACATAAATTCCCTCTTCAAAAGCCGGTATACTATGTATCCACTGTCCTCACTCCATGCAAATCACAGTACCCACATTATCAAAAGATAGCCTATGCGGTATTCATGCCATCCCGGAAGCTGCGACACTACTTTCAAGAGTGTTCGATTACAGTAGCCTCAGAAGTGCCACTTAATGATATTATAAACAACCGCGACGCTACAGGCCGGATTGCTAAATGGGCCATTGAGCTCCTCCCGTTCGACATAACATACAAACCTCGACGAGCCATTAAGTCACAAGTATTGGCCGACTTTGTCGCCGAATGGACGGAGGCCGAACTCCCTAAAGAGCACGGCACATACTCCAATTGGATCATGCACTTCGACGGTTCTAAAATGCTGGCTGGTCTAGGGGCTGGCGTCGTCCTAACATCCCCAACCGAAGATACCGTTCAGTACGTATTGCAAATATTGTATACAGACTCCAACAACGCAGCCGAATACGAAGCTCTGTTGCATGATCTTCGGATGGCAGCCTCCATGGGCATCCAACGCCTAGAGGTGCGTGGGGATTCAAACCTTGCAATATCCCAAATAAATGGAGACTTTGATGCCAAGGATCCGAAAATGGCGGCCTACCGAAACGCCGTCCTAAAAATGTCATCTCGGTTCGAGGGGCTCTAATTTCACCATGTGGCTCGGGAAAACAATCAAGCGGCGGATATCCTCACCCGCATCAGCGCAAAACGCGATGCGGTCCCCCCAACATATTTCTGGAAAGGCTGTTCAAGCCATCCGTAGTATGGGAAGGGGACACCGGTAACAATAGTCCAGACCCAACCAAAATGCCTGATACCGAACACTCTGACACAATCGGAGGCTCCGCCACCGAAATAACACCTTCAGCCCACGTAATAATGGCCATTATAGCCCCATGGACAGAACCATTCCTGGCCTACCTAACTAGGCAGGAACTTCCGGAGGACCAAAACGAGGCACGCTGCATAGTGCGGCGATCTAAGGCGTACAGGGTCCACGAGGGAGAATTGTATAAAAAAAGCACTACCGGAGTCCTTCAAAGGTGCATCTCCGAAGAGGAAGGGCAGAACCTTTTTGGCAGAAATCCACGCCGGACTCGGCGGTCACCACGCCGCAGCCCGGGCTCTTGTAAGCAAGGTCTTCCGTACAGGATTCTATTGGCCAACGGCCCGGGCAGATGCACAGGATTTGGTCCAACGTTGCGCCGGTTGCCAGCTCTTTGCAAATCAAAGCCACATGCCACCCACCGCCCTCAAAACAATCCCCATTACGTGGCCCTTCGCGGTCTGGGGGCTTGACATGGTTGGACCCCTTAAAGGGGGAACCCAAAAGAAAAAAATACTTACTGGTCATGGTGGATAAATTCACCAAATGGATACAGGCCAAACCTGTTAAAACAGCCGAATCCGGACGAGTGATAGACTTTATATCTGGGGTCGTACACTGTTATGGCATCCCCCACAACATCATCACTGACAACGACACAAACTTCACAGCCGATGAGGTAAAACTCTGGTGCTGCAAAATGGGCATCAAGCTCGATTATGCTTTAGTCTATCACCCACAAACCAACGGCCAAGTCGAGCGAGCAAACAGTCTTATAATGAGCGGCATTAAACCCAGACTAGTGCGTTCCTTAACGGAGTCTAACACGCACTAGGTAGAGGAGCTCAACTCCGTACTCTGGGGGCTGTGGACCACGCCGAATCGTAGTACCGGATATACACCCTTCTTTATGGTGTACGACGCAGAGGCAGTCTTGCCCTGTGACATAATTCATGACTCACCTCGAGTGCGCATGTACGAAGAAAGAGAAGCCGAGCTCGATCGGTAGGACAGCCTGGACACCCTGGAGGAGGAGCGCGACGTAGCCAAAGCCCGTTCCGCATTTTATCAGCAACAGGCTCGCAGATACCAAATCAGATAAGTACGGGCCAAAACTTATAACGTTGGCGAACTAGTTCTACACCTGCCAGATAAGAAAAAGAACAAGCTCGAGCCCAAATGGGAAGGTCCCTTCATTATTGACCAAGTTTTGACCAGTGGAGCGTACCAACTGCGGGATGCATCGACTAGTCGACTCGAGCCGAACCCATGGAACGCGTCCAGGCTCCGAAGATTCTACGCCTAGCACCGGACTCTATGTTCGTCCCCTCCCTTTGTCCATTTTTTGCATATACATTATCTGTCTTGTTTTTCTTTCTTCCTTTCTTTTATTCTTTCTCTAGGCCTTCAAGGGCCAACTTGTGCCTCGCTTGCACATTATAGATGCGCTAGCCGCGCTCATCATACCCGAGGGCTTCTTTCACAGAAGCCTAATTATTTATCTGGGCCTCATGCCCCGCACATGTGTCATGCTTCCGCATGTACCTTTTTTCGCCATTATATGCATCGATATGACTTAAGTTTTGGCCAAGCTGGGTTGCCTGGCTCTTGTATTTATGCCCTACGTCCCCGTTAATTCGGCTAGCGCATAAGGGGAGCACCTCTGCGATTGTTACTGCCAGGTCAGCCGGATGTGTACCTCAGACTGGGTGAAGCTGAAAGCTAGCGTTCTTAAGGGAATATTCGGTCGGTGAACAAAAGATGATTTTTATTTATTATCCATATCTACCCCCAGATGTTTTTCCTGCGTTTCCTATTGCAGTCCGGACATGCACCTTAGGGCATGCTTACCCAGGGAAAGGAACCCTTAACGGAACTATTCTCCCTGGAAGATGTTTCTTACTACCCATGTAATATAACATAACTAGTTGGGCACTTGTCTGTTCAAGCATTAATGACCCCTACGCCTGGTCTCCACGCATACCCCGGTTCTTATATAACTGAGCGGGTATTCGGATACACTCCGGACTATCGGGTCCCGAGGTTGAAGAGAAAAGGTCCGCCAAGACAAATGATCTACAATCCGGCTAGAAGGCATTATACATGTCACTTTAATTACATAGTCATGCAGACTGACTAAATTCCTCTTCTATGCCATCTAACAGGTGGTCTAGCTTACAATCCTGTTGGGAATACTTTGCGGCTAATTCTACTTGCCCATAAACTAAGCTAACGGGGATCTCTTTTCCGTCGGGCCCCACAGGTCCGACCTCGGCCATGTGATTTGGGTCTGCCTTGGTATACCGCGTCTTCACCATGGCCCAGGCTTCTTTGGCACCCTGTCGGCAGGCCGATATCTTCCATAATAGGAAGTGCCGCCGTGCTCCCTTGAGCTTCTTTGTAAGCTCTGCAACGCCCTCTGGCAGGGAGATGGATGGCCACAAGGCCTGGGAAACACCTTGCCTCACCTGCCAAACTTGTTCATGAAGACGTGAGAGCTCGGATAGAAGATCACCCGCAGACCTGGGCATTTCCTCTGCGGGACGACCCGTCAGCATACCTACAGATATAACATTGTTAGTCGGCTTCTTCGCCGAACTCCTTTAAAAGGATTCGTTCAAGCACTTACTAAAAATGCCGCGCTGAAGCCGCTTATTCTCCTTCTCGGAGTCTGCAAGCTGGGCTCGGACGTCTTTTAGTTCCACGCTCACCTTGATATTGGCGTCTTGGAGATTGTTTTTCTCCCACCTAACCT
This sequence comes from Triticum urartu, assembly GCF_003073215.2. Taxonomy (NCBI): domain Eukaryota; kingdom Viridiplantae; phylum Streptophyta; class Magnoliopsida; order Poales; family Poaceae; genus Triticum; species Triticum urartu. The sequence goes on from NC_053028.1 coordinate 672,785,096, forward strand.
CAGTCAGCACACATTTGCTAGCCTCTAGCTGCCGCATAACATGCTGGTCCTCCGGATTTTCTCCGGATTCATCTGCAACATCTATTGTTAGATCTGCAGCCACGCCACACACTACATGGTCACCATCATTCTTTAAAGTAAATGTCACCAGCGGGTGACTTTTTCGGTTCCTGCAATGCGGCAACAGCGGCCCGCAGTTGGGTGCATTCCTCTAGCTCCTGTGACAGCGTAATATTCTTCTCTGTAAGAACCTGCACAATAAAGATGATCCTTAAATCAGTTCTGCTAACTGTTTCAAGTCTCAGGGGCTACTGATACATATAAATCGTCAGATTTACTTACCCGTACATCCTTTACATACTGATCCGTGGCTCTGGCTAGACCATCTTGAGCAGCTCGGAGATACGCCTCTCCAGAATTGAAGGCATCAAATGCCTCTGGTGAGAAACAAGCGTCACAGAGTACGGCCCGGAGGCGCCTATGATTCATGGCGCTTTCCACTTCTGAGTTTGTAGCGGATAATCTATCCGCATCCTCTGTAGGGGGATTATCCGGCGCCCGCCCCATATCGGTTTCCGCCTCTATGTCCGGTCCTGGCGCCCGGCTGGTGGAAGCGTGATTAGTAACATCGCCGGACATATTCCGACGAGCGTTTTTTCTGTTAAAGAAACACGGGCGTCATTATATTTCGAGAAAGACGACAACCACGGAGCGGGGTTTGTCATACCTTTGCGCCGACGTCTCCGTCCTGACCGCCTTCCTTTTTGGCCTACCTGGCCTCGGTGCCTCTTGTTGGCACATTGATGCGGGTTCAGCAGGGCGTTCTGAATGCCTTCCCTGTAAAAATGCCATCTGTATATGGTGCACTACTAGGAAAACGGCTATAGATGAAATGGTCACTAATGGCGCACCACGTGTGTGGTGCGCCATTAGAATATAGCAATGGCGCACCACATACAGGTATGCCATTAGTAATATATTACTAATGGCGCACCTGGTGTGCGGTGCGCCATTAGAAGTTTTGAAAAAATAAAATAAAAACAAAATTTGTTACTAATGGCGCACCGTGGGTGTGGTGCGCCATTACTAGTTGACATAGTAATGGCGCACCACACCCACGGTTCGCCATTAGAAGTTTTGAAAAAAAGTAAAAAAAAAATAAAATTTTTTTTGTTAGTAATGGCGCACCAGTGGACAGTGCACCATTACTAGTTTTTAACTAGTAATGGCGCACGGTCCACTGGTGCGCCATTACTAAGTTTTTTTCAAAAAAATTCAAAAAAAAATTCAACATTTTTTTTTTCAAAACTAGTAATGGCGCATTGTGGGTGTGGTGCGCCATTACTAGTTTAACTACTAATGGCGCACCACCCCACGGTGCGCCATTACTAGTTTGCCCGGCTTTCATCGAATGCACCCCCCCCTCGTGGACCGCCTTTTCAGTTTTAAAAAAAATAAAAAAATGAAAAAAATGTCAAAAAAATAAAAGAAAATAAGTTTGCCATGTGATATGTGGTCTAGTTGTTGGGAAAATTTACAAATATAAATTTTGACTTTATTTGCAAAATCTCTCTGGAAATTTGTAAAATGGGCATAACTTTTGCATACGAACTCGGATTAAAAAGTTTTATATATGAAAAATCATCTACTCGAAAAGTTACATCCGAATTTAACACGGGGAACCCCATTAAATATTTTCAAAATCCCCAGAAACCTAACACAAAAAAGTTACGGGGCTTTCAAGATCTAGAGGCAAAAAAATTCAAAAAAAGGTTTTGAATTTTTTTTCAAAAAATGATACGTAATATGACCGGGAAGTTTGAAATATTTTTCAAAATTTCATCATAGTCATGAACAAGAACAAAGTCCTAGACATCAACAAGGTATAATAGGATTGATATGCTAGATATATTAACAAGTGCCTGTGAAATGAGCTGTTGCTGGGGTTGGATAGAACTCTGAAGTTAAGCGTGCTTGGGCTGGAGTGGTGTGAGGATGGGTGACCTTTTGGGAAGTTTGACCACAGAGTGCGATTTGACTTGAGATTAAGCATATTGACCCGAGATTAAGACATAATGACCTGAGATTAAGAAAAAAACGAAAAAAAATTTGAAATTTTTTGAAAAAAATTCTGAATTTTTTTTTGAAAAAAATTGTTACTAATGGCGCACTTCTATGTGGTGCGCCATTAGTATACCAGATACTAATGGCACACCGTGGGCCATACTAATGGCGCACCAGCGGTGCGCCATTAGAATACCAGATTCTAATGGCGCACCACAGGTGCGCCATTAGAAAAAAATTCTAATGGCGAAAATAGGTGCGCCACTAGCAGCCCTTTTTCTAGTAGTGGTGGGTGAAGTGTCTAAAAGGGGATCCTAGTTTTGGAGTTGGGATTTTTGGTTTTTCTTACGTGCGATGCAGGGAGCAGTCCGGGATAGTCGGCTGTAATGGCCACCATGGCATCATCGCAGCTTAACTGATAGAACTGCCGGTTTATCAGCTCCACGAATATAACCGAATCTTCTTCAAGTCTGGAGTCGAGGGCCTGGTCAGGGTCCTCTGGTTGTGGAGAAGGACTGCTGACCTCCTTTATGGCTTTTCGCAGTTCCTGCCGCAAAGTGGCAAGGTGAATACTTACGACAAAGAATGCGGGAAAAATGGGACTAGGGAGATATAACTTACCCAGCTTGGAGGATTGTACATGGAGAATCCATCCCGTGGCTTGATGCGGGTGAACTCCTCTTCCTCACCCTTGAACAATTCGGACAGGATTTTCGCTAAAGCGACAGCATTGTCCGGACCCTTATGCCCGCAGGGGGTGGCGTCATCCGCCCCGTTAAAACACCACAAGGGGTGCCCATGATATTGAAGGAGTAAAATGCATCACAAGTCCTAAAACTATCATAGGTGTGTCAGTTTAGTCCTATAACTTTCAAACTGCACTTTTGGGTCCTAAAACTATCGAAAGTATGTCAGTTTAGTCCTATAACTTCGAAACTCCACTTTTGGGTCCTAAAACTATTGGAGGTGTGTCATTTTTAGTCCCATAACTTCAAAATTGCAGTTTTGGGTCTCAAAACTATGTATGTTTGTTCATCTGAGGTCCTAATCTTGCATGGCCACCATCCATGGTGCATTTTTTCAAATGAGCCCTTTGTATGTGTTTATATCCCCCAAAGTGGTACATACGCTTCCACGTTGCAGTGTGTACTGCAACCTGCATGCCCACCACCTCCATGGCCATGAGCTGCACGGTAGCCTCCCTGAGAGGTTTGGCGTGACCGTCGGGGAGACCCCGAGCTAGTCGGCATGAAGGACGACATCCCTCTCCCTCGGCGAGGCCGCCGGGGAGATCCCGAGCCAATTGGGATGGAGTACGCCATCCCACCTCTCTCTCTCTCTCTGTTTGATGATATCGTCGTTGCCCTGACACCCTTGCCGTAGAGTTGGCCGTGCAGGCTGTTGTTTGGGCACGAGCATGGTCATTAGAGGAGTGCGTGGAAACTGCAAAGCTGGCGCAGAGGTCATCGAGAGTGACACAACCCTAGCAGTAGCCATAGGTGGGTAGCAATTGGACATTGTGCGACATGTCGTTCTGCTGCTATTGGGAGAGGCTGAGATGACCGGTCTACTCTCCTCGCTGGAGCTCAAACCATCATTTCACTGATTGCCTTTGTACCGTCGCCTCTGAGCATTCTGTGCGTGGGAGAAGACGAGCGCGTGAGAATGAGGCGAGACAACGCTCTAGTTTTTTTTGCATATTTACCTGGTGGGCCCATTGGGTCAGGTCAACGTGGCTACAATCCAAGCATTTCCAAGTGACTCGTTGGTGGGTCAATGCTAACCATGCAAGCTTAGGACCTAAGAGGAAGAAACTTACATAGTTTTGGGACCCACAACTACTGTTTCAAAGTTATAGGACTAAACTGACACACCTTTGATAGTTTTAGGACCCAAAAGTGCAGTTTCGAAGTTATAGGACTAAACTGACACACCTCTGATAGTTTTAGGACCCAAAAGTGCAGTTTCAAAGTTATAGGACTAAACTGACACACCTCCGATAGTTTTAGGACTTATGATGCATTTTACTCATATTGAAGTGGTTGCGCTCCCCGCATTATGCAAATCGACATAACTTCGATTACTGCCAATCCTGATCGAGCCAGTGCTTTAATCCGGTTCATCAGATAGAGGACTTCTCCATTGTCTTCCACCTGGGGGCTCCGTGGGCGCCAACATCGGCGTTTCTTCAGAGGAGCATTGTTGAACTCAGGAAGACCAGTCTTCGGAAGGGGAACGCCCTCCATATAAAACCATTCTGAAGGCCAGTCTTCGGATGACTTCTTCGGAGTACCAGATAGGTATCCGGTATCGGCGATGCGCCATATTTCGGCTCCGCCCACTTGATAAAGTGACCCCCTCTGTGTGCGAGGGACGAGGCAAAATAGCCTTTTCCACAGCTCGAAGTGAGCCTCGCAGCCCAGGAACAACTCGCAGAGAGCGACATAGCTGGAGATATGTAGGATGGAGGCGGGGGTGAAATTGTGTAATTGGAGGCCGTAGAACTCTAGGAGCCCGCGGAGGAACGGATGAATTGGAAATCCGAGTCCCCTTAATAAATAGGGAACAAGGCAGACCCGTTCCCCCATAGAGGGACAGAGAAAGCTCTCCGCTTGCTCCCCGCCATTGTAGGTGGCAAGCCCGGCTCGAACGGGCACCATATACGCCGGAGGGAGAAATCCCTTAGTCTGCAGTTCGACTAAACGACAGTGTGGGACTGAACACCTCTCCCAATCACCGGGCTTAGGGCTTCGGGGGCGGGAGGAGGAGCTGCAGAGGTCGGCCATGCTGGAATGGATCTTTCCGGAATGCGCTCTGATGGATTCCCGCTGGGGGAGGATGGTATGGATCGGATCTAAGGATCCCCATCCCTTTAATAGACGATTTATTTATCTGACTAGGGGGGCAAATGTAAAAACACTCTGGCGCCTCGTATTCATTCGACGCGTGGGAGAAAGCCCTTATTAGGCACAAAAGCCAAGAGGTCCAAACATTTATGGGACCGGACACTGCTTTACAAACGTTCGAAAGATGGAGAGGAACCCGCCTTGCAATGCCGAAGACAACACTGCGCGCCGGACTCATCGTCATTGAAGCCTGGTTCGGGGGCTACTGAGGGAGTCCCGGATTAGGGGGTCTCCGGACAGCCGGACTATATCCTTTGGCCGGACTGTTAGACTATGAAGATACAAGATTGAAGACTTCGTCTCGTGTCCGAATGGGACTCTACTTGGCGTGGAAGGCAAGCTAGGCAATACGGATATGTATATCTCCTCCTTTGTAACCGACCTTGTGTAACCCTAGCCCCCTCTGGTGTCTATATAAACTGGAGGGTTTTAGTCCGTAGGACAACATACAATCATACCATAGGCTAGCTTCTAGGGTTTAGCCTCTCCGATCTCGTGGTAGATCAACTCTTGTAATACTCATATCATCAAGAATAAATCAAGCAGGACGTAGGGTTTTACCTCCATCAAGAGGGCCCGAACCTGGGTAAAACATCGTGTCCCCTGCCTCCTGTTATCATCCGCCTTAGACACACAGTTCGGGACCCCCTACCCGAGATCTGCTGGTTTTGACACCGACAATAGCCAAGAGCCTAAGCTTGGGGATGCCCCGGAAGGCATCCCCTCTTTCGTCTTCGTTCATCGGTAACTTTACTTGGAGCTATATTTTTGTTCACCACATGATATGTGTTTTGCTTGGAGCGTCAGTTTATTTTGTTAGGATTTGCTTGCTGTTATTTAGAACAATGTTTTGCATCTTTTATTTCAATAAAAGTGGCATTGATAGCCTTTACTATGCCTATTTTAGAAGTCCACATGTTGCTGTTTGAAAACAGAAAGTTTACCACTGTTGCAATAATTCCCTAGAAAATTCAGAACGTGATAAAATGTTGAAACCTTTTGCATATTAATATATGATAAATTTACTACAGTGGGAATTTTCTTTGATAATATTTGGAGCTAGGGAAGTATGGATGTTGCAGCATTCTTTACAGACTATCCTGTTTAGGCAGATTGCTGTTATGTTTGCATTATTTGCATATGTTTGCTTCTTTAATGATTCTATTTGAGGATAGGACTATTAAATATGCAGAGGCATTTAGTATGAAATGTTGAATAATAATTTTAGTGATTTGCTACAGTAGAGTATGATAAGGTTTTTGCAATGGTTTATACTAAGTTATCTCACGAGTCCTTGTTGAGTTTTGTGTGGATGAAGCTTTTGAGATTTAGGGAGACCGTGATATGAGAGGAATTAAGGAGACACAAAAGCTCAAGCTTGGGGATGCCCAAGGCATCCCAAGATAATATTTCAAGAATTCTCAAGCAACTAAGCTTGGGGATGCCTCGGTTGGCATCCCACCTTTCTTCTTCAACAACTATCGGTTAGTATCGGTTGATCCTAAGTTTTTGCTTCTTCACATGATGTTTGCCATTCTTAGAATGTCATTTTATTTTGCTTTGCTTGCTGTTTGAATAGAATACCAAGATCTGAAATTATTAAATGTTAGAGATTCTTCACATAGTTTCATAATTATTCGACTACTCATTGATCTTCACTTATATCTTTCGGAGTAGTTTGTCGTTTGCTCTAGTGCTTCACTTATATCTTTTTAGAGCACGGTGGTGGATTTGTTTTATAGAAACTATTGAACTCTCATGCTTCACTTATATTATTTTGAGAGTCTTAAATAGCATGGTAATTTGCTTAAATCTTAATATGCTAGGTATATAAGATTAGTAAAAACTTTCATATGGAGTATTTAATACTAAGAGAAGTTTGATGCTTGATGATTGTTTTGAGATATGGAGGTAATAATATCAAAGTCATGCTAGTTGAGTAGTTGTGAAATTGAGAAGTTCTTATGTTGAAGTTTGCAAGTCCCGTAGCATGCACGTATGGTAAACGTTGTGTAACAAATTTGAAACATGAGGTGTTATTTGATTGTCCTCCTTATGAGTGGCGGTCGGGGACGAGCGATGGTCTTTTCCTACCTATCTATCCCCCTAGGAGCATGCGCGTAGTGCCGAGGTTTTTGATGACTTGTAGATTTTTGCAATAAGTATGTGAGTTCTTTATGACTAATGTTGAGTCCATGGATTATACGCACTCTCACCCTTCCATGCTTGCTAGCCTCTTCGGTACCGTGCATTGCCCTTTCTCACATTGAGAGTTGGCGCAAACTTCGCTGATAAATCCAAACCCCGTGATATGATACGCTCTTTCACACATAAACCTCCTTATATCTTCCTCAAAACAGCCACCATACCATTCCGAGATATATTGCCATGCAAATTTCCACCATTCTGTTCATCATGACACATTCATCATTATCATATTGCTTAGCATGATCATGTAGTTGACATAGTATTTGTGGCAAAGCCACCGTTCATAATTCTTTCATACATGTCACTCTTGGTTCATTACATATCCCGGTACACCACCGGAGGCATTCATATAGAGTCATCTTTGTTCTAGTATAGAGTTGTAATAATTGGGTTATAAATAAATAGAAGTGTGATGATCATCATTATTAGAGCATTGTCCCAAAAAAAAGAAAGGCCACAAAAAAGACAAGGCCAAAAAAATGAGAGAAAAAGAGAGAAGGGACAATGTTACTATCCTTTTACCACAATTGTGCTTCAAAGTAGCACCATGATCTTCATAGTAGAGAGTCTCTCATATTATCACTTTCATACACTAGTGGGAATTTTTCATTATAGAACTTGGCTTGTATATTCCAACAATGGGCCTCCTCAAGTGCCCTAGGTCTTCGTGAGCAAGCAAGTTGGATGCACACCCACTAGTTTCTTTTGTTCAGCTTTCATACATTTATAGCTCTAGTGCATCCGTTGCATGGCAATCCCTACTCCTTGCATTAACATCAATCGGTGGTCATCTCCATAGCCCATTGATAATCCTCGTTGATGTGAGACTTTCTCATTTTTTGTCTTCTCCACATAACCCCCTCATTATTCTATTCCACCCATAGTGCTATATCCATGGCTCGCGCTCATGTATTGCGTGAAAGTTTATGAGTTTGAGATTACTAAAGTATGAAACAATTGCTTGGCTTGTCATCGGGGTTGTGCATGATGAGAGCATTCTTGTGTGACGAAAATGAAACATGACTAAACTATATGATTTTGTAGGGATGAACTTTCTTTGGCCATGTTATTTTGAGAAGACATAATTGCTTAGTTAGTATGCTTGAAGTATTATCATTTTTATGTCAATATGAACTTTTGTCTTGAATCTTTCGGATCTAAATATTCATACCACAATTAAGAAGAATTACATTAAAATTATGCCAAGTAGCACTCCGCATCAAAAATTCTGTTTTTATCATTTACCTACTCGAGGACGAGCAGGAATTAAGCTTGGGGATGCTTGATAAGTCTCCAACGTATCTATATTTTTTGATTGCTCCATGCTATATTATCTACTGTTTTAGACATTATTGGGCTTTATTTTACACTTTTATATTATTTTTGGGACTAACCTATTAACCGGAGGCCCAGCCCAGAATTGTTGTTTTTTGCCTGTTTTAGGGTTTCGAAGAAAAGGAATATCAAACGGAGTCCAAATGGAATGAAACCTTCGGAAACGTGATTTTTTCATCAGATAAGATCCAGGAGACTTGGACCCTCCGTCAAGAAAGCCACGAGGTGGTCACGAGGGTGGAGGGAGCGCCTCCCCCTAGGGTGCGCCCCCTGCCTCGTGGGCCCCTCGAAGCTCCACTGACGTACTTCTTCCTCCTATATATATCCACGTACCCCCAAACGACCGGGGACGGAGCAAAAAACCTAATTCCACCACCGCAACTTTCTGTATCCACAAGATCCCATCTTGGGGCCTGTTCCAGAGCTTCGCCGGAGGGGGCATCGATCACGGAGGGCTTCTACATCATCATCCAAGCCCCTCCGATGAATTGTGAGTAGTTTACTTCAGGCCTACGGGTCCATAGCTAGTAGCTAGATGGCTTCTTCTCTCTTTTTGGATCTCAATACAATGTTCTCCCCATCTCTCGTGGAGATCTATTCGATGTAATCTTCTTTTTGCAGTGTGTTTGTTGAGACCGATGAATTGTGGGTTTATGATCAAGTCTATCTATGAATAATATTTGAATCTTCTCTGAATTCTTTTATGTATGATTGGTTATCTTTGCAAGTCTCTTCGAATTATCAGTTTGGTTTGGCCTACTAGATTGGTTTTTCTTGCCATAGGAGAAGTGCTTAGCTTTGGGTTCAATCTTGCGGTGTCCTTTCCCAGTGACAGAAGGGGCAGCAAGGCACGTATTGTATTGTTGCCATCAAGGATAACAAGATGTTTTTTTATCATATTGCATGAAACTATCCCTCTACATCATGTCATCTTGCTTAAGGCGTTACTCTGTTTTTAACTTAATACCTTAGATGCATGCTGGATAGCAGTCGATGAGTGGAGTAATAGTAGTAGATGCATAATTGTTTCGGTCTACTTGTCTCAGACGTGATGCCTATATACATGATCACACCTAGATATTCTCATAACTATGCTCAATTCTGTCAATTGCTCAACAGTAATTTGTTCACCCACCGTAGAATACTTATGCTCTTGAGAGAAGCCACTAGTGAAACCTATGGCCCCCGGGTCTCTTTCTCATCATATCAATCTCCATCACTTTATTATTGCTTTACTTTTACTTTGCTTTTACTTTTTACTTTGCATCTCTATACCAAAAATACCAAAAATATTGTTTATCATCTCTATCAGATCTCACTTTCGTAAGTGACCGTGAAGGGATTGACAACCCCTAAGTGCGTTGGTTGCGTTGAGCTATTGTTTTTGTGTAGGTACGAGGGACTCGAGCATAGCCTCCTACTGGATTGATACCTTGGTTCTCAAAAACTGAGGGAAATACTTACACTACTTTGCTGCATCATCCCTTCCTCTTCGGGGAAATCCAACGCAGTGCTCAAGAGGTAGCACCGGCCGTTGAACCAGATACTCTTTTCCAGCCTCCTTGCGCTCCACAATAATAGCCACACTAACAGCCCGGGCATTAGCAGCCACATATAGTAATAATGGCTCTTTATCAACTAGAGCCGCAAGGACAGGTGGCTTGGCTAACTGTCTCTTCAAATCCTCAAGCGCTTTATCGCAGCATCACTCCAGACGAAGTTATCTGTTTTCTTTAACATCTGGTACAAAGGGATAGCCTTCTCTCCAAGGCGACTGATAAACCGGCTTAAGGCTGCAATCCAGCCCACCAAACGTTGAACATCGTTGATGCACGCCGGTTTAGCCAGAGATGTGATAGATGTGATCTTCTCCGGATTAGCTTCAATGCCCCTGTTAGACACCAGAAAACCCAAAAGCTTGCCCGCCGGTACACCAAAGACACATTTGGCCGAATTAAGCATCATCTTATAAACCCGGAGGTTATCAAAAGTTTCCTTCAAGTCACCTATCAATGTCTCCTCCTTTTTGAACTTCACCACAATATCGTCCACATATGCATGAACATTGCGCCCAATCTGTTTATGCAGACAATTCTGGACGCAGCGCTGATAAGTTGCTTGGGCACTCTTGAGCCCGAAAGGCATAGATACATAGCAGAAGGCTCCAAAAGGGGTTATGAAAGTTGTCTTCTCCTGGTCCTTGACTGCCATTTTGATCTGATGATAAGCAGAATAAGCATCCATAAAGCACAAACAGTCACAACCTGCTGTAGCATCAATAATTTGATGGATACGAGGGAGAGCAAAGGGGTCAGCTGGACAGGCTTTGTTTAAGTCTGTGTAATCCACACATATACGCCAAGTGCCGTTTTTCTTAAGTACTAGCTCCGGATTAGCCAGCCACTCAGGGTGAAAGACCTCCACAATAAACCCTTCTGCCAAAAGCCGGGCTACCTCCTCACCAATAGCTTTACGCCTTTCTTCGTTGAAGCGGCGAAGAAACTCCCTGACCGGTTAAAATTAGGATCTATATTAAGAGTGTGCTCTGCGAGTTCCCTCGATACACCTGGCATATCAGAAGGCTTCCATGCAAAGATGTCCCGGTTCTCACGGATGAACTCGATGAGCGCGCTTTCCTATTTCGGATCCAGGTTAGCGCCGATGCTAAACTGCTTGGATGAATCGCCAGGAATAAAGTCAACCAGCTTAGTCTCCTCAGCCGATTTAAATTTCAGCGCCGGATCATGCTCGGTAGTTGGCTTTTTCAGAGAAGTCATATCTGGCGGATCAACATTGTCCTTATAAAAATTTAACTCCTCTGTGGCACAAACCGACTCAACATAAGCCGCATCACCTTATTCACATTCCAAAGCAATCTTCCGGCTCCCATGTACTGTGATGGTCCCCTTATGACCCGGCATCTTAAGCTGCAGATAAATATAACAAGGCCTTGCCATGAACTTAGCATAAGCCGGCTGTCCAAACAGGGCATGATATGGACTCTTGATTTTCACCACTTCAAAAGTTAACACCTCTGATCTTGAATCATGATCGTCTCCAAAAGCGACCTCCAGAGCTATCTTGTCAACTGGGTATGCCGATTTACCAGGTACCACACCATGAAACACGGTATTCGATGGTTTGAGATTCTTATCTGTTAACCCCATGCGACGGAAGGTTTCATAGTAAAGGATATTGATACTGCTTCCTCCATCCGTAAGCACCTTGGTAAACTTATACCCCCCAAGCTGAGGTGCCACCACCAAGGCCAGATGACCCGGATTGTCAACCCGGGGTGGATGATCCTCTCTACTGCACAGGATGGGCTGTTCAAACCAGCGTAGGTAACGAGGTACCTCCGGTTCAACGGAATTACGACCCTTTTATGAAGCTTTTGATCGTGCTTACATAAGCTAGTGGTGAAGACATGATACTGCCCACTATTCAATTGCTTCGGATTGCTCTGATAACCCGATTGCTGCTGCTGTTGATTCCCCTGATGGTTGTAACCTCCTTGGTTGCCCTGACTGCCTTGATTGCCATGTACGGTTTGGTTGCCTTGGAATCCTGAACCGGAGCTGCCACCTCCATAACCCGGCCTATGAAACCCGCCTCCTGAATCGCCGGGCGGGCCATTGTCATACTGAAAGAGATTTGAATTTTTGAACTCCCGCATAAGGAAGCAATCCTTCCAAAGATGCGTGGCTGGCCTCTCCTTTGATCCGTGCTTTGGGAAAGGCTGATTTAGCAGGCGCTCCAGATTTGGGCCTGACGCTCCACTCCGCTGGGGCAGTTTACCCTTACGCCACTGACCGTTATCCTGGGTGTGGTGTTAGCCACAAAGTCCAGGCTATTATCCGCTTTACGTTTACTGTTGTTCCCATGACATGCCGGGTTATGCTGCTACCCCTTGGCGCTGCCGCTCTTCTTTCCCTTCCCTGTCTTCTCATCATCAGACTCGGGGTCTTTGGTACTATCAGAGTCAGCATACTTCACCAGAGCCGCCATAAGTGTTCCCATGTCATTACAATGGCATTTTAGCCGTCCCAACTTCAGCTTCAAAGGTGCAAACCGGCAATTGCCTTCCAATGTTAAAACAGCTGTGTTAGCGTTGATGCGGTCTGATGAATGCAAAATCTCCGAAACCCGGCACATCCAGTGGGTTGTTGATTATCCTTCCTCCTGGACACAGGAGGCTAAATCCAGGATTGACATGGGCTGCTTGCATGTATCCTTGAAATTCTGGATGAACCGGGCTCTTAACTCGGCCCACGACCCAATGGAGTTGGCCGGCAGGTTTTTCAACCATGTGCGAGTTGTTCCCTCTAGCATCATGGTAAAGTATTTGGCACACGCCGCCTCGTCCACATCCAGCATCTCCATTGCCATCTCATAGCTTTCCACCCATGACTTGGTGGATAAACCAGCGGTGTAATTCGGCACCTTGCACGGGCCTTTGAAATCCTTGCGTAGCCGTACGTTGCGCAATGCGGGGACAAGACATGGTACTCCCAAAGAACTGGAGGTAACCCCGGTTCCACCAACGTTGTTGGACGAACCGGAGTGAACTGACGAACCGGAGTGAGTTGTCGAACCGGAGCTTCGTGCTGTGCTACCTCTTGAGCACTGCGTTGGTTTTCCCCGAAGAGGAAGGGATGATGCAGCAAAGTAGCATAAGTATTTCCCTCAGTTTTTGAGAACCAAGGTATCAATCCAGTAGGAGGCTACGCGCGAGTCCCTCGTACCTGCACAAAACAAATAAATCCTCGCAACCAACGCAAATAGGGGTTGTCAATCCCTATAAGGCCACTTACGAGAGTGAGATCTGATAAGATAATATTTTTGGTATTTTTATGATAAAAGATGCAAAGTAAAATAAAGGCAAAGTAAATAGCAAAGGAAATAACTAAGTAGTAGGAGATCAATATGATAAAGATAGACCCGGGGGCCATAGGTTTCACTAGTGGCTTCTCTCGAGAGCATAAGTATTCTACGGTGGGTGAACAAATTACTGTTGAGCAATTGACAGAATTGAGCATAGTTATGAGAATATCTAGGTATGATCATGTATATAGGCATCACGTCCGAGACAAGTAGACCGACTCCTGCCTGCATCTACTACTATTACTCCACTCATCGACCGCTATCCAGCATGCATCTAGAGTATTAAGTTCATAAAAACAGAGTAACGCCTTAAGCAAGATGACATGATGTAGAGGGATAAATTCATGCAATATGAAAAAACCCCATCTTGTTATCCTCGATGGCAACAATACAATACGTGCCTTGCTGCCCCTACTGTCACTGGGAAAGGACACCGCAAGATTGAACCCAAAGCTAAGCACTTCTCCCATTGCAAGAAAGATCAATCTAGTAGGCCAAACCAAACTGATAATTCGAAGAGACTTGCAAAGATAACCAATCATACATAAAAGAATTCAGAGAAGATTCAAATATTGTTCATAGATAGACTTGATCATAAACCCACAATTCATCGGTCTGATTTGCGCTGACCAACTATACCAGCAAGCAGTTGCAGCAGCTGCCACCACTAGGGCACTTGCTCCTGCCGCCGGGACCCCGGGAGAGAAGAAGAAGAAGACCGGTGAGACCTCGGACACCCACTCCGGCAAGCGCACCTCTTCGGAGTGTAGCGCTCCCGTCGAGGACGTGCCAGAGAGCTCCACCGGCGGAAACAAGGAGCCCAGGGCCATACCGCCGGGAACCAAGAAGGTTTCTGTCAATGAGGACGGCACGGGAGGAGCTTTCACCATAAGCTCCACCCTTGACGATAAATAGGAAGACGCGCTCGTCACCTTCCTGCGGGCGGATGTTGATGTGTTTGCATGGCAAGCTTCCGACATCCCCGGCGTTCCCAGGGAGGTGATTGAGCACCACCTTGCTGTCTGTCCTCATGCGCGGCCCGTCAAGCAGAAGGTCAGAAAGCAAGCTTTGGAACGACAAGAGTTCATCACAGAGGAGATCCGGAAACTAGAAGCAACGGGTTTGGTAAGAGGAGTGCTCCATCCAATGTGGTTGGCCAATCCGGTCATAGTGCGCAAGGCTAATGGGAAGTGGAGGCTGTGTATTGATTACACAGATATCAATAAGGCTTGTCCTAAGGACCCCTTCCCGTTGCCTCGCATCGACCAGATTGTTGACTCCACAGCTGGGTGTGATCTGTTGTCATTCCTCGATGCCTACTCCGGCTACCACCAGATCTTCATGACAAGAGAAGACGAAGAGAAGACAACATTCATCACCCCATGTGGTACGTATTGTTTCATACGGATGCCTTTCGGGCTGAAGAGTGCTGGTTCGACGTTTGCGAGGGCGGTCCAGATTGGTTTTGAACCCCAGCTCCATAGAAATATGGAAGCTTATATGGATGACATAGTGGTCAAAACCAAGGACAGGGCAGCCCTCGTACCGGACTTGCAAGAAACATTTGCAAACCTGCGCAAGATCAATCTCAAGCTGGACCCTGAGAAGTGCGTCTTTGGCATCCCGTCCGGCAAGCTTCTCGGGCTCTTTGTGTCACAGCGTGGGATAGAGGCCAATCCGGACAAGATCAAGGCTATAGAGCAGATTGAAGCACCCAAGCGAATCAAGTATGTGCGTCGGCTTGCTGGTTGCGTCGCCGCCATGGGAAGATTCATTTCCAAGTCTGCCAAGCACGCCCTTCCCTTTTTCAAGATCCTGAAAAAGGCAGGCCCGATGGAGTGGACGCCAGAAGCCGAAGCAGCATTGCAAGATTTGAAGAAGTACCTCTCCTCCGTGCTGATACTTGTTGCGCCTAGGCCACAGGAGCCGTTGCTGCTATACCCGGCGGCAACGAACCAGGTGGTCAGCGCCGCACTAGTGGCGCAGAGAGAGGTTGGCGACGAGGTAATGGCAGCGACAGAGCCCAACACCACCAATGCAGAGACGACACGGCCGGTTGAAGTGCCACCGAAGAAGAAAATGATGTAGCACCTGGTCTACTTTGTCAGTTCCCTCCTGCAGGGAGCTAGATCAAGGTACTCCGGCATGCAGAAACTGCTCTTCGGCCTTCTTATGGCCTCGAGGAAGCTGCGGCACTACTTCCAGGCACACGAGATCAATGTCGTCACTCACCTCCCTCTGCAACGGATATTGCACAATCTAGATGCAACGGGAAGAGTTGTGAAATGGGCATTGGAGCTGTCCAGCTTTGGCCTCAAGTTTAAAAGTACTTCGACGATTCAGAGCCGAGTCCTGGCGGAGTTCATTGCAGAATGGACCGCAACACCTGACGAAGAAGCCCAAGAGACTGCTCTCCCCGGCAAGGAGGCAAGTTGCAGTTGGATCATGTATTTTGATGGAGCTTTCTCCTTACACGGCGTCGGGGCTGGCGTACTGCTTGTCGCGCCCACCGGAGAGCACCTCAAGTACGTGATCCAGATGCACTTCCCCAAGGAGGTGTCAACAAACAACCCGACAGAGTACGAAGGGCTGCTTGCCGGTCTTAGGATCGCGGCGGACCTTGGAATCAAGAAGCTCATCGTCAGGGGCGACTCGCAGCTCGTTGTCAAGCAAGTCAACAAGGACTACCAGAGCCCGTTGATGAAGGCCTACGTCGATGAAGTGAGAAAGCTGGAAGAGCGTTTCGACGGTATATAGGCTGAATACGTTCCCCGAGCGGAGAATGATATCGCCGATTACCTGTCAAAACGCGCTGCCCTCAAGCTACCTGTTGAACCAGGTACCTTTGTGCTCCAACTAACTCAGCCATCCGTTGATCCATCAACAGAGCAGAACAAGAGGATGAAATCAGGACCCGGCAAGTACTTTCCCGCCGAGCTCCCCGGAGCCGCCGGCAAGGATGTTTCCAGGGACACTGAGCCCGCCACGGGACGGCTAGCTCCGGCGGAGCGTCAAGCTCTTTCCATCGAGACAGCCGTTCCTATAGCGGAGGAAATGCCTTTAGTCCTCGCCGTCGAGCCCCAGGCTCTAGCGTGGGCACAACATACCGTCCGATTCCTCCAAACAGGGGAACTTCCTGAAGAGCAGGAAGAAGCGGAAAAAGTAGCCCGTCGCTCTACCATGTACCAGTTCGTCGATGACGTCCTGTACAGAAAGAGGCCGAACGGTGTGAAATTGAAGTGTATCCCTCGGGAGGAAGGACTGGAGCTGTTGGCGGAGATACACGGAGGCATATGTGGATCCCACATCGGGTCAAGGGCCCTTGCCGGCAAGGCATTTCGGCAAGGCTTCTTCTGGCCTACCGCTCTCCAGGGTGCGACGACACTAGTCACCAGGTGTGAAGCGTGTCAGTTCCATTCAAAGAAGCTTCATCAGCCAGCTCAAGCCCTTCAAACCATTCCTCTCTCCTGGCCCTTCTCGGTCTGGGGGCTCGACATACTGGGCCCTTTCCCCCGCGCTGTCGGGGGCTTTGAGTACTTGTACGTTGCAATCGACAAGTTCACAAAGTGGCCAGAGGTGGAGGCAGTGAGGAAGGTCACAGCTCAGTCAGCCGTCAAGTTCTTCAAGGGACTAGTGTGCCGTTTTGGTGTACCCAATAGGGTCATCACCGACAACGGTACACAGTTCACAAGCCGCACCTTCATGCAATATATCCAAGACCTCGGCAGCAAAGTCTGTTTCGCTTCCGTTGCTCACCCACGGAGCAATGGTCAAGCTGAGAGAGCAAAGGCTGAAGTACTGTGAGGATTAAGGACCAAGACCTTTGACAGGCTGCACAAGAGTGGAAGGCGTTGGATTGATGAGTTGTCGACGGTTCTTTGGTCGGTCAGGACGACGCCAAATCGAGCCACCGGCCAGACACCCTTTGCCCTGGTATACGGGGCAGAAGAAGTTCTTCCCACTGAACTCATATACGGGTCACCTCGAGTGCTCGCTTATGATGAGCTTGAGCAAGAGCAACTACGGCAAGATGACGCAATGCCCCCGGCAAGCCACCTTTTGTACAAGCATTGCCGATGATGCATGTAACCCTTTGTACAAAGCCAGGCGCAGACCCTGAGCACAAATAAATGAAGCGCTGGCGCCCTAAGTTATAGCATGCATGCTAGGTCGAGTCTCGTCCTTGGTTAGGGTAGATAGTGCTTAGCGGCGACTAACCCCTAGCTTAGAGGTCGAGTGTGCGTCTCTTTGTCTTTCTTTTGTCTTCTTTGGTTCACAGGACACATGGATATCCGTGCCGAACCACTTGGGGAGGAAAAGAGAAGAGGGACAGACCAGCATCTAGACCACGGCAAGCCAGTATTGCCGGGGGCTGCAAGAGCAAAGATTCACCCACGGCAAACCAGAGTTGCCGGGGGCTACAGCTTCAGATAAGTTCTTCATCCCTTATCATGCATTCCCTTATGGACTGAGGTATGTGAAACCTCGTTTTTCCTAAAGCTACCGTGCTCCCCTAAATCTAGGCCCTAGGGCTCGTTCCTGGGGCCAGGGTTGGTCGTAGTCGCGGCAGCGAGAGGATGAAACAAGGAGCCTAAACCCACCTCATCCCTGCCTCCGCCAAAGGTGTGAGAAAGGTCGAGCGAAGTGGAGAGACGGCAAGGCCTGTTGCCGGGCAAGGAAATGTTTGTCTTAAAGATATCAAGGATTTACTCCTTGTTGTGGGTTCTACCCACAAACAAATGACCCGGCAAACATCCCTTTTTTATTAAAAACATTCCACTCAGGTACAGTCCATAGGGAATGAAAAACATGAATAATGGGATTACAAGTTTTAAATTCAACTAAGGCCCGAAGGCTTACAAACTAAAAAGAGATAAGGTGCCCGTAATCCCTTTCTTGTCCCTCTCCTCAGGAGGCAGGTCAAGTAGACGAAAAGGGAAAAAGAGGCGCCTAGGCGAGCTACGGGCGGCAGAAGACACCAAGAGAACATCTTGGTGGCCGTCCGAGGGCTGGATTGTGGTGGCGGCGCCGGAAGCAGAGCTCGAAGACGAGGCGACAGGACGTCAGCACGCGTCGAAGGCGTCGGTGCCCGCGTACTCCGACTTGACGACCTTGCCGCCCGCCCACTTCCTCTTCCGCAGCCTCCCAACGCCAGCCGCCCAAGGAGACGACCCCGAGAAGTTCAGGGAGCCGGCGACGCGGATGATGGGGTCACCGGTGCCGCGCGGAGCGGCACCCGACGCCTAATCGGACCCATCATCCTGCCGCCTACTACCCTCGTCGTCGCTGCCGCTGTCCTCCTCGTCACTCCCGCTCGAGGAGGAGTCTTCACTATCAGAAGAGCTCTCCATGCAGCACATTGCACGGGTCCCAAAGCACCCGAAGACCTTGATGGAGAGAAGGCCACCCTCCATCAGCTTAAAATGGAGAGTGAGCCCCTCCGTCAAGCGGTGGATATGGGCGAACATCTTCCATCCCCGACGAAGATACATCACGTGAGGGGCGGGAAAGTCGACGCGGGCCCGCGTGCCACTGATCCCGCAACCCCTCATGCGTAGCCACAACGACTCCGGCGGATCCAGCTCCATCTCCCGCGCGAATGGAGTCGGGAGACGAAGGCGATGGCGAGGCGGTCGGCGCAGCCTGACGAAGAACTCGCAAGGGTCATCCCCAACGTGGCCCTCCATGGGGGGAGGAACTGCCGGCGGAGGCGAGGCCGGCGTGCCGCCCTGTCCTCCTCTTCCCCGAGCGCCTCGGCCTCGCCCCCTCCCCCTTCCCCTCGCGGCTGGCTCTGCCACCACGGGTGCAGGAGAAGGAGGGATGCATTGTCGAGCGGCAACCCTCGCCGCCACCGTTGAAGGACCAGGATTCCCTCTCTCCATGACGGATGGAAGGGAGGGAGCAGAAGCTGGAGGAAGGAGGAGATGAAGGAATGCGGGATGCCATCCCTCGTTCTTTATAAAGGAACGGGGTGGGGGCTCGGCCGCCCCGCTCAGCCAATCAAGACACGGAAGGCGCAGGGAACTGGAACCGACCCGCCGCCCCAGCCCGCCGCGGCCCGGTTTCCCGCCTTCACCGTTCGCCACCCCAGGCGCATGAGAGCCACGTGGCGGGCGTGCAGGACCGAGGCGACGGGTGAGGTGACCTCTCCCCACCCCGTGATCATGGGGAGTGGACGCCTTGAAGACCACGCCTCGGCCCCGTTCAGTAAATGGGCCGCACCTCCACGCCTCCCTCCATTTATGGGGAAGGCGCGAACCGCCCCCTTTACTACAACTAATGCATGCATGCAGAGCTCAGCCCCACGCATGCCGCCCACGTCACACATGCCTCCCCACGCCGCGCCACGCGCGAGAAGCATGGGAAGCGCAGCGCACGAAGAAACTTACCACGGTAAAAACCGCCCCGCCTGCCCGCGCACCGTTTTTGGGCCTAGGCCAACGACGCGATTGCGCTTACGTGTGGCCCAGGCCCGGGGGCTCCTGTCGGTGTACAAAAAGAGGGGTACACTTTTTGTACCCCTATAACTGTGCACGGGCAGTCTGAGCCACGGGCACCACCACACTGAGCAAGGCAAGGGAGGTGAGCCAAGGTAAGGCCAAAGCTCAGGAGAAGCAGAACGACGCCAAGACCAAGACCACAAAGAGCAAAGGGGACGAAGCGGATCCCCCCGGCAAGATCCTTGCCGGGAGGCGGTTCTAGCAAGCCCGGCAAGACCCTTTCCATGGCAGCTCGCCCCACACCTACGGAGTGAGTCACCCTTGAGTCCACTGCCCCCATGGGGCAAGGATTCGGGAGACATCCCCGTGGTGGCATGCAGATCTTTGTGAAGGCATTCAAGATCAGATACATCCTTTAGAAGACGATGATCCTTGGCGGGATCCCAGCCAAGGAGGACCACAAGGCCCTCGGCAAGAGCCTTGCCAGGGATGACAGCAGGCGCCACGGCAAGACCCTTGCCGGGGCCCCGGCAAGGCCCTTGCCGAGAACACCCATAGGGCCACCATCAGGCCCACGCCAGTCAAACCTCCACCACCGTTCACATGCAGCTGCCGACCCAACCAGCTGGGCAGGCACCTGCATGGCGGCATGCAGATCTTCGTGGAGACCCACCACTGCGCCACCTCAGCTGCCTGCCTGCCTACATGGCACCGCGGGCGCCACTGGCCAGGGCGCGTGTCGACACGAGAGGGAGTGGCGACGGACGAGACATGGCTCTCCTCCCGTCCCCGATAAAGCAAGGACACCTGGGCAAGATGCATTAAATGCGCCTTATCATGTAATGCGAGGGATAACCTCGCTCACTGTTCCCTTTCCACCTCCTGTGCTCCACTGTGGCTACCCCTTTCCTTATAAAAGGAGGCCCGAGGCGACCAGGAAAAGGATTCGGCTTTTTGGAGCTCCTCACGCCCCATAGCTAGCTCAAGTACACAGATATACAATCCACCAAAGCAGGAGTAGGGTTTTACGCATCCTCACGGCCCGAACCTGGATAAACGAACCGTGTGCTATCTGTTTGATCCGCTCTTCTCACGACCCCGCGCCCCGCAACCGTAGTAGGGATTCTTGTGATCCCATAGGTGTCGTTCATCACCGACACTAGCCATAATGACAAGCAAACAAACTAACACACAAGCAAAAAGCAAGCGGGCAAAAGGAGGCAAATAGAGAAAGAGAGGGATGATAGAGAGAGAGGGCAAATAAAACGGCAAGGGTGAAGTGGGGGAGAGGAAAACGAGAGGAAAATGGCAAATAATGTAATGCGGGAGATAAGGGTATGTGATGGGTACTTGGTATGTTGACTTTTGCATAGACATCCTCGGCAACGGCGCCAGAAATCCTTCTTGCTACCTCTTGAGCACTGCGTTGGTTTTCCCCGAAGAGGAAGGGATGATGCAGCAAAGTAGCATAAGTATTTCCCTCAGTTTTTGAGAACCAAGGTATCAATCCAGTAGGAGGCTACGCGCGAGTCCCTCGTACCTGCACAAAACAAATAAGTCCTCGCAACCAACGCAAATAGGGGTTGTCAATTCCTATAAGGCCACTTACGAGAGTGAGATCTGATAGATATTATAAGATAATATTTTGGTATTTTTATGATAAAGATGCAAAGTAAAATAAAGGCAAAGTAAATAACAAAGGAAATAACTAAGTAGTAGGAGATTAATATGATGAAGATAGACCCGGGGGCCATAGGTTTCACTAGTGGCTTCTCTCGAGAGCATAAGTATTCTATGGTGGGTGAACAAATTACTGTTGAGCAATAGACAGAATTGAGCATAGTTATGAGAATATCTAGGTATGATCATGTATATAGGCATCACGTCCGAGACAAGTAGACCGACTCCTGCCTGCATCTACTACTATTACTCCACTCATCGACCGCTATCCAGCATGCATCTAGAGTATTAAGTTAAAAATAGAGTAACGCCTTAAGCAAGATGACATGATATAGAGGGATAGACGCATGCAATATGAAGAAAATCCCATCTTGTTATCCTCGATGGCAACAATACAATACGTGCCTTGCTGCCCCTACTGTCACTAGGAAAGGACACCGCAAGATTGAACCCAAAGCTAAGCACTTCTCCCATTGCAAGAAAGATCAATCTAGTAGGCCAAACCAAACTGATAATTCGAAGAGACTTGCAAAGATAACCAATCATACATAAAAGAATTCAGAGAAGATTCAAATATTATTCATAGATAGACTTGATCATAAACCCACAATTCATCGATCTCAACAAACACACCGCAAAAAGAAGATTACATCGAATAGATCTCCACAAGAGAGGGGGGGAACATTGTATTGAGATCCAAAAAGAGAGAAGAAGCCATCTAGCTACTAACTATGGACCGGTAGGTCTGAGGTGAACTACTCACACTTCATCGGAGGGGCTATGGTGTTGATGTAGAAGCCCTCCATGATCGATGCCCCCTCCAGCGGAGCTCCGGAACAGGCCCCAAGATGGGATCTCGTGGATACAGAAAGTTGCGGCGGTGGAATTAGGGTTTTTGCTCCGTTTCTGATCGTTTGGGGGTACGTAGGTATATATAGGAGGAAGGAGTACGTTGGTGGAGCAACAGGGGGCCCACAAGGGTGGAGGGCGCGCCTAGGGGGGAGGGGTAGGCGCGCCCCCTACCTCGTGGCCTCCTGTTTCCTTTCCTGACATAGGGTCCAAGTCTCCTAGGTCTTGCTCGTTGAGAAAATCACTTTCCCGAAGGTTTCATTCCGTTTGGATTCCGTTTGATATTCCTTTTCTTCGAAGCCCTAAAACAGGGAAAAAACAGCAATTCTGGGCTGGGCCTCCGGTTAATAGGTTAGTCCCAAAAATAATATAAAAGTGGATAATAAAGCCCAATAATGTCCAAAACAGTAGATAATATAGCATGGAGCAATCAAAAATTATAGATATGTTGGAGACGTATCAAGCATCCGCAAGCTTAATTCCTGCTTGTTCTCGAGTAGGTAAATGATAAAAACAGAATTTTTGATGCGGAGTGCTACTTGGCATAATTTTAATGTAATTCTTCTTAATTGTGGTATGAATATTCAGATCCGAAAGATTCAAGACAAAAGTTCATATTGACATAAAAATAATAATACTTCAAGCATACTAACAAAGTAATTATGTCTTCTCAAAATAACATGGCCAAAGAAAGTTCATCCCTACAAAATCATATGGTTTAGTCATGTTTCATTTTCGTCACACAAGAATGCTCTCATCATGCACAACCCTGATGACAAGCCAAGCAATTGTTTCATAATTTAGTAATCTCAAACCTATAAACTTTCACGCAATATGTGAGCGCGAGCCATGGACATAGCACTATGGGTGGAATAGAATATAATGAGGGGGGTTATGTGGAGAAGACAAAAAAGGAGAAAGTCTCACATCAACGAGGCTAATCAATGGGCTATGGAGATGCCCACCGATTGATGTTAATGCAAGGAGTAGGGATTGCGATGCAACGGATGCACTAGAGCTATAAATGTATGAAAGATCAACAAAAGAAACTAGTGGGTGTGCATCCAACTTGCTTGCTCACGAAGACCTAGGGCACTTGAGGAGACCCATTGTTGGAATATACAAGCCAAGTTCTACAATGAAAAATTCCCACTAGTATATGAAAGTGAAAAAACAAGAGACTCTCTAACATGAAGATTAAGGCGCTACTTTGAAGCACAAGTGTGGCAAAGGATCGTAACATTGTCCCTTCTCTCTTTTTCTCTCTTTTTTTTTTCTTTTTTTGGCCTTTGTCTTTTTTATTTATTCCTCACTTGGGACAATGCTCTAGAAAATGATGATCATCACACTTCTATTTATTTACAACTCAATGATTACAACTCGATACTAGAACAAAAGATGACTCTATATGAATGCCTCCGGCGGTGTATCGGGATATGCAATGGACCAAGAGTGACATGTATGAAAGAATTATGAACGGTTGCTTTTCCACAAATACTATGTCAACTACATGATCATGCTAAGCAATATGACAATAATGAATGTGTCATGATGAACGGAATGATGGAAAGTGGCATGACAATATATCTCAGAATGGCTATGGAAATGCCATAATAGGTAGGTATGGCGGCTGTTTTTAGGAAGATATAAGGAGGTTTATGTGTGAAAGAGCGTATCATATCACGGGGTTTGGATGCACCGACGAAGTTTGCGCCAACTCTCAATGTGAGAAAGGGCAATGCACGGTACCGAAGAGGCTAGCAAGGATGGAAGGGTGAGAGTGCGTATAATCCATGGACTCAACATTAGTCATAAAGAACTCACATACTTATTGCAAAAATCTACAAGTCATCAAAAACCTCGATACTACGCGCATGCTCCTAGGGGGATAGATTGGTAGGAAAAGACCATCGCTCGTCCCCGACCGCCACTCATAAGGAAGACAATAAAATAA
Organism: Triticum urartu; assembly: GCF_003073215.2. Classification (NCBI taxonomy): domain Eukaryota; kingdom Viridiplantae; phylum Streptophyta; class Magnoliopsida; order Poales; family Poaceae; genus Triticum; species Triticum urartu. The sequence continues at coordinate 672,809,416 of NC_053028.1, forward strand.
CACCTCATGTTTCAAATTTGTTGCATAACGTTTACCATACGTGCATGCTACGGGACTTGCAAACTTCAACACAAGTATTTCTCAATTTCACAACTAATCAACTAGCATGACTTTGATATTATTACCTCCATATCTCAAAATAATCATCAAGCATCAAACTTCTCTTAGCATTCAAAACACTCATAAGAAAATTTTACTAATCTTGAATACCTAGCATATTAGGATTTTAAGAAAATTACCATGCTATTAAGACTCTCAGAATAATCTAAGTGAAGCATGAGAGATCAATAGTTTCTATAAAACAAATCCACCACCATGCTCTAAAAGATATAAGTGAAGTACTAGAGCAAAACTATATAACTCAAAAGATATAAGCGAAGGACATTGAGTATTCTAACAAATTCCAAATCATGTATGGCTCTCTCAAAAGGTGTGTACAGCAAGGATGATTGTGGTAAACTAACAATCAAAGACTCAAATAATAGAAGACGCTCCAAGTAAAACACATGTCATGTGGCGAATAAAAATATAGCTCCATGTAAAGTTACCAATAGAAGTAGACGAAAGAGGGGATGCCTTCCGGGGCATCCCCAAGCTTTGGATTTTAGTTGTCCCTAGATTATCTTGGGGGTGCCATGGGCATCCCCAAGCTTAGGCTCTTTCCACTCCTTGTTCCATAATCCATCAAGTCCTTACCCAAAACTTGAAAACTTCACAACACAAAACTTAAAGTAGAAAATCTCGTGAGCTCCGTTAGCGAAAGAAAATAGAAGACCACTTAAAGGTACTGTACTCATTGTTTATTTATGTTGCTGTTATACCTACTGTATTCCAACTTCTCTATGGTTTATAAACTATTTTACTAGCCATAGATTCATCAAAATAAGCAAACTACACACGAAAAACAGAATCTGTCAAAAACAGAACAGTCTGTAGTAATCTGTAGCTAGCGCAAGATCTGGAACCCCAAAAATTCTAAAATAAATTGCTGGACGTGAGGAATTTATATATTAATCATCTGCAAAAATAATTAACTAAATAGCACTTTACAAATAAAAATGACAGCAGTTCTCGTGAGTGCTAAAGTTTCTGTTTTTTACAGCAAGTTCAACAAGACTTTCCGCAAGTCTTCCCAACGGTTCTACTTGGCACAAACACTAATTAAACACAAAAAAACACAACCAAAACAGAGGCTAGATAAATTATTTATTACTAAACAGGAGCAAAAAGCAAGGAATAAAAATAAAATTGGGTTGCCTCCCAACAAGCGCTATCGTTTAACGCCCCTAGCTAGGCATAACAAGCAAGAATATATCTAGGTATTGCCATCTTTGGTAGGTAACTCTTTAATTAGGCATCTACCATCTTTAGGAATTTCTTTATTTTTATTAATTATCAAACTTTTAGGCACAAGATCGAAAAATTCATTTGTGACAAATGGTTCCTTAATGATAGCAAAAAGATTGGGATGAATACTTATAGATTTGAGATCCGCATTTTCCGTACTAGAGGATTCACCCTTATTTTTAGGAACATACATAAGCTTGGAAACTTTAGTGGAACGACTTGGAGTATTCTTTACGGAAGAAAAAGTGGTTCCCAAGTTGGTAATAATATCCTGAAGTTTATCGATCCTAGTAGAATCGTGATTTATTTTCTCATTAACTATGGGTTCCTTTTCTTTAATATTTTTCAAAGTAACTCCTACTTTAGGTCCATATTGAGAGATTCGGCTGTGAATCTTTTTATCCAAATTTTCAATTAACTCTACGGTAGCAACCTTATTTTGAATAATTTTAAGCCTTCGCATTACATACTCCAAAGTTAATACAGTTCCATTAACGAAGAGAGGGGGTGAGCCAAATAAATCTATCATAGCATTATAAGAATCAAAAGTATGGCTACCCAAGAAGTTCCCTCCGGTAATAGTATCAAGAACATATATGTGCCAAGGAGTAATGCCTACATAAAAATTGCAAAGGAAAACGGAAGTAGATTGCTTCCTAGTAGATCTATTTTGAGCATTGCAAATTCTATACCAAGCATCTTTTAGATTTTCTCCCTCCCTTTGATTAAAATTTAGAATTTCATTCTCAGGAGACAACGGAGAAGATAAAGGACTAGCCGTCGGTGTACAAAAAGAGGGGTACACCTTTTGTACCCCTATAACTGTGCACGAGCAGTCTGAGCCACAGGCACCACCACACTGAGCAAGGCAAGGGAGGCGAGCCAAGGTAAGGCCAAAGCTCAGGAGAAGCAGAACGACGCCAAGACCAAGACCACAAAGAGCAAAGGGGACGAAGCGGATCCCCCCGGCAAGATCCTTGCCGGGAGGCGGTTCTAGCAAGCCCGGCAAGACCCTTGACGTGGCAGCTCGCCCCACACCTACGGAGCGAGTCACCCTTGAGTCCACTGCCCCCATGGGGCAAGGATTCGGAAGACATCCCCGTGGTGGCATGCAGATCTTTGTGAAGGCATTCAAGATCAGATACATCCTTTAGAAGACGATGATCCTTGGCGGGATCCCAGCCAAGGAGGACCACAAGGCCCCCGGCAAGAGCCTTGCCGGGGATGACAGCAGGCGCCACGGCAAGACCCTTGCCGGGGCCCCGGGCAAGGCCCTTGCTGAGAACACCCGTAGGCCCACCATCAGGCCCACGCCAGTCAAACCTCCACCACCGTTCGCATGCAGCTGCCGACCCAACCAGCTGGGTAGGCACCTGCGTGGCGGCATGTAGATCTTCGTGGAGACCCACCACTGCGCCACCTCAGCTGCCTGCCTGCCTACATGGCACCGCGGGCGCCGCTGGCCAGGGCGCGTGTCGACACGAGAGGGAGCGGCGACGGACGAGACATGGCTCTCCCCCCGTCCCCGATAAAGCAAGGACACCTGGGCAAGACGCATTAAATGCGCCTTGTCATGTAATGCGAGGGATAACCTCGCATCACTGTTCCCTTTCCACCTCCTGTGTGCCACTGTGGATACCCCTTTCCCTATAAAAGGAGGCCCGAGGTGACCAGGAAAAGGATTCGGCTTTTTGGAGCTCCTCACGCCCCATAGCTAGCTCAAGAACACAGATATACAATCCACCAAAGCAGGAGTAGGGTTTTACGCATCCTCGCGGCCCAAACCTAGATAAACGAACCGTGTGCTATCTGTTTGATCCGCTCTTCTCACGACCCCGCGCCCCGCAACCGTAGTAGGGATTCTTGTGATCCCGTAGGTGTCGTTCATCACTGACATCTTTGGTGCGCCAGGTAGGGGGCGCAGTTGTGTGAATCGGCTTTAGCAGTTAGCTCGACGCTTCTTCATCGTCATGGCACCCAAGAAGAAGACTACGGTGGCGGTTGGCCCGTCGGAAGCTGGACATCCCGTCCCGACGCGGGCGAGCAGCGGATCGGTCGCAGAAAGGACCCGGGGAGCCATTCGCGAACACCAACACCGTCCCAGTAGCCGGAGTTTGGGAGGCGGCGATGTTCATGCGCCTGGTAACGGGCCGCACGCCGCCAAATCCAAAGACGGAGCCAGGCCCTCCGCGGGTGGTGCGGGGCCTTCTAAGATCGCTACCGCCCCACCCGAAGGCGATGCGAGGGCCTCCAAGACTCCCACGCCGGCGCCGACGGCGCGCTCCTCTCAAACGGCGCGCGACAAACGGCACAACCACGCCGAAGACCCCGAGCCCCGAGCGCCACTCCCGGGAGGTAGAAGACCTGCCCGCTCGCTGAGGCGCTGGTGAAGATGGCATGCGACCGCGGGGTCGTGATAGAGCTCCTTCTGACATGGTCAGAAGTCAAAGCGCGTCGCGATCCGTGCAGGTTTTGCTGCCACCAACGCCAGCAGAAGCCCTGGCACGTGCGCAGTTGCTCCTCGATTTTCCTCCCACTACGGGGAAACTCGACGAATGGAGAGCCACTATCCGAAGCCTTGTTGCGGTGGCCAACAAAGACGAACCAAGTCCGGTGGATCCCCCGGGTCGACGCTCCGACGGAGTCCCACGCACCAGTGGCAGGAAAGCCGGCGGCGCCGCGACCACGGTGCACTCGCCTCCTCCTCGCCCGGTACCGCAGACGCCAGCCCGTCGCGACGTTGCGGGCGACGAAATCTCCATAGTGTTGTCCGACCCGCGGACCCACCGTGACCAGCGCCAAGTCCTTCGGGAACGAGAACATGAAGACGCTCGAACCACTATCGAGCGCCAGCGCGGAGCGCGCCACCAGTCAGACAGGTGAGCAGGGCCCGCTGTGAACCACCCGACACCGGAGAGCCCTGGAGGCCTACCTTACAAGGTAGGCTGTCCGGCTTTTACCCGTGAGCTGCGGCAGTTCCAGTGGCCCACTCACCGCACTTTCAAACCTGACGTGGGCGAAAAGTATGGCGGCAAGACCCACCCGTCCGAGTTCCTCAGCATTTACACCATTGCGATGCAAGCTGCCGGAGCCCGCGACGATAAGGTGCTTGCGAATTACTTTCCGTTGGCTCTTAAACCCAACGCCATGTCATGGTTGATGCACTTGCCGGTAGACTCTATTTCCTCCTGGTCGGATTTGTGCCATGAGTTTGTGGGCTCCTTTACTGGAGGCCACCAAGCCCATGGCCAAGCGAGCGACCTGCACGTCATTCCCCAGAAGGGAGGCGAGAGTCTCCGCAAGTATATACAAAGGTTCAGCCGGATATAGTACAATATCCCTGATGTTCACCCTGCTGCCATCATCAGCGTGTTCCATCAGAACGTGCGTAACCGCAAGATGCGCGAAGAGCTGGCAATGAACAAGGTGAAAGATGTAGCAGAACTCTATGTTCTTGCTGACAGCTGTGCCCGGGCTGATGAGGGAAGGAAGTACCCCGGCGAAGACCTGGCGTGGAAACCGACTCCTTTGATGAAGATACTGCCGCCCCGGCGAAGAAGGGTCGGCGCCGCAATAGGAAGCGCAAAGGTAAAGCCGTGCTTGCCGTCGAGGGATCTGATGACACCGGCTCCACCAAGAAAACCAAGGCAGATGACCCCGGCAAGGAAATTGCCGGATGTGTCGCCTGCCGGGCCTTGACGGTTGCCGAGAAGCCAGGAAACTCCGACAAGCGATACTGCAAGATCCATCGCACCAAAGGCCACGCTCTCCAAGACTGCCGACAGGTTGAGCTCCTCGCTGAGAAGCAGAGGGCTGAATATGAGAGGCAGGACAAGGAGAAGGGCCAAGACGGTGCTGAGGGGTCCGGCAAGAAGCGTGACGGCCAGGCGGGCCGTCGCGGCAAGGATAAACAACAGGAGAGGCCCGCTCGGGGCTGTGACAAAAAGCCAGAAGACGACGATCATGAAGAAGACGACGAATCCGGCGACCAAGAGTTTCAGAAAGCTACAGAGGCCATGTGCGTCGACGGCGGCGCCTCGCTGCATACTTCTCACCGCCAGCTTAAACAGTGGGCGCGAGAGATTACAGCGGCAGAGCCGTCGTTTGATGCCCAAAGGCCGCTGAAGTGGTCCAGCACACCTATCATTTTTGACACCGAGGATCACCCTGATCGCACTACTACGGTCGGGTGCTTGCCATGTTGGTTTCACCAACAATACGCAACCTCAAGGTGACAAAGATGCTAGTCGATGGTGGGGCCGGTCTGAACTTGATCTCGCCTGCCATGATCGAGAAACTGTAGATTCCTGATGGAGACCTCGAAGAGACGGGCACGTTTCAGGGGGTCAACCGGGAAGAAGCCAACCTAAGGGAAAGGTGACGCTGCCCGTGACTTTTGGAAGCGATCTGAACTACAGGACGGAGAGGATCGTGTTTGATGTTGCGAAGATCCCCTTGCCCTACAACGGGATCCTTGGCCGCCCAGCGGTGGCCAAGTTCATGGCGGCGTCACACTACGCCTACAACATCCTGAAGATGCCAGGACCTGTGATGATCATCACCATCCCCTCCGATAAGAAAGATGCGCTGATTTGCGCTGACCAACTATACCAGCAAGCAGTTGCAGCAGCTGCCACCACTAGGGCACTTGCTCCTGCCGCCGGGACCCCGGGAGAGAAGAAGAAGAAGACCGGTGAGACCTCGGACACCCACTCCGGCAAGCGCACCTCTTCGGAGTGTAGCGCTCCCGTCGAGGACGTGCCAGAGAGCTCCACCGGCGGAAACAAGGAGCCCAGGGCCATACCGCCGGGAACCAAGAAGGTTTCTGTCAATGAGGACGGCACGGGAGGAGCTTTCACCATAAGCTCCACCCTTGACGATAAATAGGAAGACGCGCTCGTCACCTTCCTGCGGGCGGATGTTGATGTGTTTGCATGGCAAGCTTCCGACATCCCCGGCGTTCCCAGGGAGGTGATTGAGCACCACCTTGCTGTCTGTCCTCATGCGCGGCCCGTCAAGCAGAAGGTCAGAAAGCAAGCTTTGGAACGACAAGAGTTCATCACAGAGGAGATCCGGAAACTAGAAGCAACGGGTTTGGTAAGAGGAGTGCTCCATCCAATGTGGTTGGCCAATCCGGTCATAGTGCGCAAGGCTAATGGGAAGTGGAGGCTGTGTATTGATTACACAGATATCAATAAGGCTTGTCCTAAGGACCCCTTCCCGTTGCCTCGCATCGACCAGATTGTTGACTCCACAGCTGGGTGTGATCTGTTGTCATTCCTCGATGCCTACTCCGGCTACCACCAGATCTTCATGACAAGAGAAGACGAAGAGAAGACAACATTCATCACCCCATGTGGTACGTATTGTTTCATACGGATGCCTTTCGGGCTGAAGAGTGCTGGTTCGACGTTTGCGAGGGCGGTCCAGATTGGTTTTGAACCCCAGCTCCATAGAAATATGGAAGCTTATATGGATGACATAGTGGTCAAAACCAAGGACAGGGCAGCCCTCGTACCGGACTTGCAAGAAACATTTGCAAACCTGCGCAAGATCAATCTCAAGCTGGACCCTGAGAAGTGCGTCTTTGGCATCCCGTCCGGCAAGCTTCTCGGGCTCTTTGTGTCACAGCGTGGGATAGAGGCCAATCCGGACAAGATCAAGGCTATAGAGCAGATTGAAGCACCCAAGCGAATCAAGTATGTGCGTCGGCTTGCTGGTTGCGTCGCCGCCATGGGAAGATTCATTTCCAAGTCTGCCAAGCACGCCCTTCCCTTTTTCAAGATCCTGAAAAAGGCAGGCCCGATGGAGTGGACGCCAGAAGCCGAAGCAGCATTGCAAGATTTGAAGAAGTACCTCTCCTCCGTGCTGATACTTGTTGCGCCTAGGCCACAGGAGCCGTTGCTGCTATACCCGGCGGCAACGAACCAGGTGGTCAGCGCCGCACTAGTGGCGCAGAGAGAGGTTGGCGACGAGGTAATGGCAGCGACAGAGCCCAACACCACCAATGCAGAGACGACACGGCCGGTTGAAGTGCCACCGAAGAAGAAAATGATGTAGCACCTGGTCTACTTTGTCAGTTCCCTCCTGCAGGGAGCTAGATCAAGGTACTCCGGCATGCAGAAACTGCTCTTCGGCCTTCTTATGGCCTCGAGGAAGCTGCGGCACTACTTCCAGGCACACGAGATCAATGTCGTCACTCACCTCCCTCTGCAACGGATATTGCACAATCTAGATGCAACGGGAAGAGTTGTGAAATGGGCATTGGAGCTGTCCAGCTTTGGCCTCAAGTTTAAAAGTACTTCGACGATTCAGAGCCGAGTCCTGGCGGAGTTCATTGCAGAATGGACCGCAACACCTGACGAAGAAGCCCAAGAGACTGCTCTCCCCGGCAAGGAGGCAAGTTGCAGTTGGATCATGTATTTTGATGGAGCTTTCTCCTTACACGGCGTCGGGGCTGGCGTACTGCTTGTCGCGCCCACCGGAGAGCACCTCAAGTACGTGATCCAGATGCACTTCCCCAAGGAGGTGTCAACAAACAACCCGACAGAGTACGAAGGGCTGCTTGCCGGTCTTAGGATCGCGGCGGACCTTGGAATCAAGAAGCTCATCGTCAGGGGCGACTCGCAGCTCGTTGTCAAGCAAGTCAACAAGGACTACCAGAGCCCGTTGATGAAGGCCTACGTCGATGAAGTGAGAAAGCTGGAAGAGCGTTTCGACGGTATATAGGCTGAATACGTTCCCCGAGCGGAGAATGATATCGCCGATTACCTGTCAAAACGCGCTGCCCTCAAGCTACCTGTTGAACCAGGTACCTTTGTGCTCCAACTAACTCAGCCATCCGTTGATCCATCAACAGAGCAGAACAAGAGGATGAAATCAGGACCCGGCAAGTACTTTCCCGCCGAGCTCCCCGGAGCCGCCGGCAAGGATGTTTCCAGGGACACTGAGCCCGCCACGGGACGGCTAGCTCCGGCGGAGCGTCAAGCTCTTTCCATCGAGACAGCCGTTCCTATAGCGGAGGAAATGCCTTTAGTCCTCGCCGTCGAGCCCCAGGCTCTAGCGTGGGCACAACATACCGTCCGATTCCTCCAAACAGGGGAACTTCCTGAAGAGCAGGAAGAAGCGGAAAAAGTAGCCCGTCGCTCTACCATGTACCAGTTCGTCGATGACGTCCTGTACAGAAAGAGGCCGAACGGTGTGAAATTGAAGTGTATCCCTCGGGAGGAAGGACTGGAGCTGTTGGCGGAGATACACGGAGGCATATGTGGATCCCACATCGGGTCAAGGGCCCTTGCCGGCAAGGCATTTCGGCAAGGCTTCTTCTGGCCTACCGCTCTCCAGGGTGCGACGACACTAGTCACCAGGTGTGAAGCGTGTCAGTTCCATTCAAAGAAGCTTCATCAGCCAGCTCAAGCCCTTCAAACCATTCCTCTCTCCTGGCCCTTCTCGGTCTGGGGGCTCGACATACTGGGCCCTTTCCCCCGCGCTGTCGGGGGCTTTGAGTACTTGTACGTTGCAATCGACAAGTTCACAAAGTGGCCAGAGGTGGAGGCAGTGAGGAAGGTCACAGCTCAGTCAGCCGTCAAGTTCTTCAAGGGACTAGTGTGCCGTTTTGGTGTACCCAATAGGGTCATCACCGACAACGGTACACAGTTCACAAGCCGCACCTTCATGCAATATATCCAAGACCTCGGCAGCAAAGTCTGTTTCGCTTCCGTTGCTCACCCACGGAGCAATGGTCAAGCTGAGAGAGCAAAGGCTGAAGTACTGTGAGGATTAAGGACCAAGACCTTTGACAGGCTGCACAAGAGTGGAAGGCGTTGGATTGATGAGTTGTCGACGGTTCTTTGGTCGGTCAGGACGACGCCAAATCGAGCCACCGGCCAGACACCCTTTGCCCTGGTATACGGGGCAGAAGAAGTTCTTCCCACTGAACTCATATACGGGTCACCTCGAGTGCTCGCTTATGATGAGCTTGAGCAAGAGCAACTACGGCAAGATGACGCAATGCCCCCGGCAAGCCACCTTTTGTACAAGCATTGCCGATGATGCATGTAACCCTTTGTACAAAGCCAGGCGCAGACCCTGAGCACAAATAAATGAAGCGCTGGCGCCCTAAGTTATAGCATGCATGCTAGGTCGAGTCTCGTCCTTGGTTAGGGTAGATAGTGCTTAGCGGCGACTAACCCCTAGCTTAGAGGTCGAGTGTGCGTCTCTTTGTCTTTCTTTTGTCTTCTTTGGTTCACAGGACACATGGATATCCGTGCCGAACCACTTGGGGAGGAAAAGAGAAGAGGGACAGACCAGCATCTAGACCACGGCAAGCCAGTATTGCCGGGGGCTGCAAGAGCAAAGATTCACCCACGGCAAACCAGAGTTGCCGGGGGCTACAGCTTCAGATAAGTTCTTCATCCCTTATCATGCATTCCCTTATGGACTGAGGTATGTGAAACCTCGTTTTTCCTAAAGCTACCGTGCTCCCCTAAATCTAGGCCCTAGGGCTCGTTCCTGGGGCCAGGGTTGGTCGTAGTCGCGGCAGCGAGAGGATGAAACAAGGAGCCTAAACCCACCTCATCCCTGCCTCCGCCAAAGGTGTGAGAAAGGTCGAGCGAAGTGGAGAGACGGCAAGGCCTGTTGCCGGGCAAGGAAATGTTTGTCTTAAAGATATCAAGGATTTACTCCTTGTTGTGGGTTCTACCCACAAACAAATGACCCGGCAAACATCCCTTTTTTATTAAAAACATTCCACTCAGGTACAGTCCATAGGGAATGAAAAACATGAATAATGGGATTACAAGTTTTAAATTCAACTAAGGCCCGAAGGCTTACAAACTAAAAAGAGATAAGGTGCCCGTAATCCCTTTCTTGTCCCTCTCCTCAGGAGGCAGGTCAAGTAGACGAAAAGGGAAAAAGAGGCGCCTAGGCGAGCTACGGGCGGCAGAAGACACCAAGAGAACATCTTGGTGGCCGTCCGAGGGCTGGATTGTGGTGGCGGCGCCGGAAGCAGAGCTCGAAGACGAGGCGACAGGACGTCAGCACGCGTCGAAGGCGTCGGTGCCCGCGTACTCCGACTTGACGACCTTGCCGCCCGCCCACTTCCTCTTCCGCAGCCTCCCAACGCCAGCCGCCCAAGGAGACGACCCCGAGAAGTTCAGGGAGCCGGCGACGCGGATGATGGGGTCACCGGTGCCGCGCGGAGCGGCACCCGACGCCTAATCGGACCCATCATCCTGCCGCCTACTACCCTCGTCGTCGCTGCCGCTGTCCTCCTCGTCACTCCCGCTCGAGGAGGAGTCTTCACTATCAGAAGAGCTCTCCATGCAGCACATTGCACGGGTCCCAAAGCACCCGAAGACCTTGATGGAGAGAAGGCCACCCTCCATCAGCTTAAAATGGAGAGTGAGCCCCTCCGTCAAGCGGTGGATATGGGCGAACATCTTCCATCCCCGACGAAGATACATCACGTGAGGGGCGGGAAAGTCGACGCGGGCCCGCGTGCCACTGATCCCGCAACCCCTCATGCGTAGCCACAACGACTCCGGCGGATCCAGCTCCATCTCCCGCGCGAATGGAGTCGGGAGACGAAGGCGATGGCGAGGCGGTCGGCGCAGCCTGACGAAGAACTCGCAAGGGTCATCCCCAACGTGGCCCTCCATGGGGGGAGGAACTGCCGGCGGAGGCGAGGCCGGCGTGCCGCCCTGTCCTCCTCTTCCCCGAGCGCCTCGGCCTCGCCCCCTCCCCCTTCCCCTCGCGGCTGGCTCTGCCACCACGGGTGCAGGAGAAGGAGGGATGCATTGTCGAGCGGCAACCCTCGCCGCCACCGTTGAAGGACCAGGATTCCCTCTCTCCATGACGGATGGAAGGGAGGGAGCAGAAGCTGGAGGAAGGAGGAGATGAAGGAATGCGGGATGCCATCCCTCGTTCTTTATAAAGGAACGGGGTGGGGGCTCGGCCGCCCCGCTCAGCCAATCAAGACACGGAAGGCGCAGGGAACTGGAACCGACCCGCCGCCCCAGCCCGCCGCGGCCCGGTTTCCCGCCTTCACCGTTCGCCACCCCAGGCGCATGAGAGCCACGTGGCGGGCGTGCAGGACCGAGGCGACGGGTGAGGTGACCTCTCCCCACCCCGTGATCATGGGGAGTGGACGCCTTGAAGACCACGCCTCGGCCCCGTTCAGTAAATGGGCCGCACCTCCACGCCTCCCTCCATTTATGGGGAAGGCGCGAACCGCCCCCTTTACTACAACTAATGCATGCATGCAGAGCTCAGCCCCACGCATGCCGCCCACGTCACACATGCCTCCCCACGCCGCGCCACGCGCGAGAAGCATGGGAAGCGCAGCGCACGAAGAAACTTACCACGGTAAAAACCGCCCCGCCTGCCCGCGCACCGTTTTTGGGCCTAGGCCAACGACGCGATTGCGCTTACGTGTGGCCCAGGCCCGGGGGCTCCTGTCGGTGTACAAAAAGAGGGGTACACTTTTTGTACCCCTATAACTGTGCACGGGCAGTCTGAGCCACGGGCACCACCACACTGAGCAAGGCAAGGGAGGTGAGCCAAGGTAAGGCCAAAGCTCAGGAGAAGCAGAACGACGCCAAGACCAAGACCACAAAGAGCAAAGGGGACGAAGCGGATCCCCCCGGCAAGATCCTTGCCGGGAGGCGGTTCTAGCAAGCCCGGCAAGACCCTTTCCATGGCAGCTCGCCCCACACCTACGGAGTGAGTCACCCTTGAGTCCACTGCCCCCATGGGGCAAGGATTCGGGAGACATCCCCGTGGTGGCATGCAGATCTTTGTGAAGGCATTCAAGATCAGATACATCCTTTAGAAGACGATGATCCTTGGCGGGATCCCAGCCAAGGAGGACCACAAGGCCCTCGGCAAGAGCCTTGCCAGGGATGACAGCAGGCGCCACGGCAAGACCCTTGCCGGGGCCCCGGCAAGGCCCTTGCCGAGAACACCCATAGGGCCACCATCAGGCCCACGCCAGTCAAACCTCCACCACCGTTCACATGCAGCTGCCGACCCAACCAGCTGGGCAGGCACCTGCATGGCGGCATGCAGATCTTCGTGGAGACCCACCACTGCGCCACCTCAGCTGCCTGCCTGCCTACATGGCACCGCGGGCGCCACTGGCCAGGGCGCGTGTCGACACGAGAGGGAGTGGCGACGGACGAGACATGGCTCTCCTCCCGTCCCCGATAAAGCAAGGACACCTGGGCAAGATGCATTAAATGCGCCTTATCATGTAATGCGAGGGATAACCTCGCTCACTGTTCCCTTTCCACCTCCTGTGCTCCACTGTGGCTACCCCTTTCCTTATAAAAGGAGGCCCGAGGCGACCAGGAAAAGGATTCGGCTTTTTGGAGCTCCTCACGCCCCATAGCTAGCTCAAGTACACAGATATACAATCCACCAAAGCAGGAGTAGGGTTTTACGCATCCTCACGGCCCGAACCTGGATAAACGAACCGTGTGCTATCTGTTTGATCCGCTCTTCTCACGACCCCGCGCCCCGCAACCGTAGTAGGGATTCTTGTGATCCCATAGGTGTCGTTCATCACCGACACTAGCCATAATGACAAGCAAACAAACTAACACACAAGCAAAAAGCAAGCGGGCAAAAGGAGGCAAATAGAGAAAGAGAGGGATGATAGAGAGAGAGGGCAAATAAAACGGCAAGGGTGAAGTGGGGGAGAGGAAAACGAGAGGAAAATGGCAAATAATGTAATGCGGGAGATAAGGGTATGTGATGGGTACTTGGTATGTTGACTTTTGCGTAGACCTCCCCGGCAACGGCGCCAGAAATACTTATTGCTACCTCTTGAGCACTGCGTTAGTTTTCCCCTAAGAGGAAGGGATGATGCAGCAAAGTAGCATAAGTATTTCCCTCAGTTTTTGAGAACCAAGGTATCAATCCAGTAGGAGGCTACGCGCGAGTCCCTCGTACCTGCACAAAACAAATAAGTCCTCGCAACCAACGCAAATAGGGGTTGTCAATTCCTATAAGGCCACTTACGAGAGTGAGATCTGATAGATATTATAAGATAATATTTTGGTATTTTTATGATAAAGATGCAAAGTAAAATAAAGGCAAAGTAAATAACAAAGGAAATAACTAAGTAGTAGGAGATTAATATGATGAAGATAGACCCGGGGGCCATAGGTTTCACTAGTGGCTTCTCTCGAGAGCATAAGTATTCTATGGTGGGTGAACAAATTACTGTTGAGCAATAGACAGAATTGAGCATAGTTATGAGAATATCTAGGTATGATCATGTATATAGGCATCACGTCCGAGACAAGTAGACCGACTCCTGCCTGCATCTACTACTATTACTCCACTCATCGACCGCTATCCAGCATGCATCTAGAGTATTAAGTTAAAAATAGAGTAACGCCTTAAGCAAGATGACATGATATAGAGGGATAGACGCATGCAATATGAAGAAAATCCCATCTTGTTATCCTCGATGGCAACAATACAATACGTGCCTTGCTGCCCCTACTGTCACTGGGAAAGGACACCGCAAGATTGAACCCAAAGCTAAGCACTTCTCCCATTGCAAGAAAGATCAATCTAGTAGGCCAAACCAAACTGATAATTCGAAGAGACTTGCAAAGATAACCAATCATACATAAAAGAATTCAGAGAAGATTCAAATATTATTCATAGATAGACTTGATCATAAACCCACAATTCATCGGTCTCAACAAACACATCGCAAAAAGAAGATTACATCGAATAGATCTCCACAAGAGAGGGGGAGAACATTGTATTGAGATCCAAAAAGAGAGAAGAAGTCATCTAGCTACTAACTATGGACCCGTATGTCTGAGGTGAACTACTCACACTTCATCGGAGGGGCTATGGTGTTGATGTAGAAGCCCTCCATGATCGATGCCCCCTCCGGCGGAGCTCCGGAACAGGCCTCAAGATGGGATCTCGTGGATATAGAAAGTTGCGGTGGTGGAATTAGGGTTTTTGCTCCGTTTCTGATCGTTTGGGGGTACGTAGGTATATATAGGAGGAAGGAGTACGTTGGTGGAGCAACAGGGGGCCCACAAGGGTGGAGGGCGCGCCTAGGGGGGAGGGGTAGGCGCGCCCCCTACCTCGTGGCCTCCTGTTTCCTTTCTTGACGTAGGGTCCAAGTCTCCCGGGTCTTGTTCGTTGAGAAAATCACGTTCCCGAAGGTTTCATTCCGTTTGGACTCCGTTTGATATTCCTTTTCTTCGAAACCCTAAAACAGGCAAAAAACAGCAATTCTGGGCTGGGCCTCCGGTTAATAGGTTAGTCCCAAAAATAATATAAAAGTGGATAATAAAGCCCAATAATGTCCAAAGCAGTAGATAATATAGCATGAAGCAATCAAAAATTATAGATACGTTGGAGACGTATCACTGTGTCGCTAACTCGGCTTCCCGACGTGCCCTAGCGCGATCCACTACATCCTGAGCATTGCTACCGCCACCCGTTGGATTACGGCCACGGGGCGGATTACGATTCTGCGCGCTGCTTGATACGACCGGTTCATCGATATGCCTGCTGTAGCTCCGGCTTGGGCGGGGAGTAGAATGAATTCTTTCGCGGCTATATGAATAAGCCTGCTGCTGAGGCAAGGCCGTCTGAAGGAGCTCCCTAGCCCGTCGTGTTTCAACCGCTACTGGGGACTCGCCATCAATCGGGAGAGCTGCCAATCGTGAAGCGGCGGCAACGATGTTATCCAACGGGTTAGAGTAATATCCCGAAGGTGTTGAGACGTGTCGTGACGGGACATCATTCTGCCGAGGCTGAGGCGGCGGATCCATCGCGCGTGGCTGAACCGGTGCTCCGGCCCCAGGTGCCTCCGCCCGATTTACCACGGGTTGGTTGC
Organism: Triticum urartu; assembly: GCF_003073215.2. NCBI lineage: Eukaryota > Viridiplantae > Streptophyta > Magnoliopsida > Poales > Poaceae > Triticum > Triticum urartu. The sequence continues at coordinate 672,824,639 of NC_053028.1, forward strand.
TGGTGCCTGCTCCTGGCGTGTTAAAGAGATTCCTGGCCTCAAAGACCGGCGGAAGGTGCGACCGGTATCTTCTCCTCATGACGCCATCTGACGCACTCTGATCCAGCATGAGCCGGTAAGCCCGAGCCTCCAACTCGGCCCGCTTTGTAGCCATCCTGGTGTTCTCTGCTGTCAGGTCCGCTTTAGCTTGAGTTATCTGATCTTCACCTTTGCAATCTCTGCGTTGTGCTGATCCCGGTTTGCCGCGTCCACCTCTGCCGCCAGCAATGTTGCTAAAGCGTCGAACAAATCAGACAAAACCTGAGCCGGAGGCGGCGCTGAGCGCCTTGCTCCTGCTGGTGTTGCTGCTGCTGAACCGGAGATCATCGCCGCGGCGGTAGAAGAGTGTTGTGCTGATTGTGTACCGTCCATGAAGACCGCAACCCGACTCGGCGGATCAATGGGGTCCGGAATACTGTCGCCATCGGAACCTCCACTAACCCGGCCATCTGCAGCTGATACAGTGACTCGGTCTCTCCGGTTGAAGACTCGTCATCAGAATAGACAACGGCTTCGCCGCCAGATGCCGATCTATCCTCATATTCCGCTCCATGGATAACACCTACGAAGGCACGCTTTACGGCGGGCTGAACCTAGGCGGATCTTGCACGCTGAGCCGTCTCGATGATGTCGGTGCAGATGTCCGGCTCAGGGCCTGGTTCGCCGATCTTGCCGATGAAGATGTGAATTCCATCAAAGGGGACCCGGTACCCATACTCGATTGAGCCGGCCTCAGGACCCCATCTTGCATCGTCGATGTAGAGCTTGCCGCGACGACTATTAGTCATCCGGCCCACATCGTATCCCTTGAGTCCTTCGAAGCTGCCCTTCAAGAGCTCGAAACCATCGTGCGATAGCTCCACGGTGGGCACCAACTGTCGTGGTTTTGTCACGACAGATGTCCTCGTGAAAGGACTTAGTCGTGGAGCCATCACCGCGGGATAGCTTAAAGGGGTTTAAAGCGGACAAGGGATGCGAGAGTTTATATTGGTTCAGCCCCTTATGATGAAGGTAAAGCCTACTCCGGTTATGATGGAATTGCTAGGGTTTCGATGACCAGGGAGCGAATCCGCTTTGCCTGGCTCTCGAGTTGTTGTGTGTTCTTCCTAAACCGCCGCCGGGTCGCCCCTTTATATACATAGGTCGACGCCCGTCGGTTTACAGAGTCCCGAGGCCGGATCATCAACGTGTCCAGCTCGGCCTCTATTCCTTCTATCTTACAATACAAGTTACACAATAATATCGGTTTATGTCTACAGGCCTTAACCCGCCTTTGGGCCTTGGGCCTTCATGAAGCGCCACCATTCTTTGTCTTCCTGGGCTTCAAATAATAATCATCATAGAGATAACCCGGTCTCTCCTGGCCGGTTTATATCCAGTAATAATATCCCCAATACCTTGCATGCACGGCAATTGCGAAACACAACCTTGACCATCTGTTGAAGTAACTTGAGAAGCCGTCGTTTGGATGACGGCACGTGCGGCGTTCCTGTTTCCTGGAATAACAACTGTTTTGGAACGTGTCTGGACTGTGCAGCCATGGCTGAAGCTACAAGATTAGCGCACACACACTCTCACTTATGGGCCAAAGCAGGGGCCAAGGGTTTAGCCACCGTCATACCGTAGGAGGGGCTAGTTCTAGATGGGGCTGAGCACACCCAACCTCCATCATGCTCGTGCTAGGCCTGGCGCCGATCGTTGAGCACGCTTAAGCCTAGCACCCCGTATCTCCCCATTCTGTACAAAAATTATTCTTCCTATCAATGAATGATACGCAAGCTTTACGTATTCGTGAAAAAAAATTAGCGCACACTACTCCTAGTTCAACGCTGAATGTGCATGCGTGCTGGGATAAAAAGTCCGCAGCTTCCATGGAGAGCTCGGTTGGTTCCACCGCTTCGTCCAGACTGCAATCAATCAACATGCGAGGGACTTTACTTTTGACAGATAGTTCCCATCGATAATACAGAACATAATATTGTCTCATTCTGTGATGCTGATAACTGCATGATTTACTTTCCTTTTGCGAAATATTGCATGCTTTACTTGATCGCCAGAGAACTGACTAGGACCAACACTTTCTATTACCTGTCCTTATCCAAAACGACAAACTTGTACATGATGACCGTAGGTAATTCACTAGTAGCATATTCTGTGGTGCACTATGCCCACAAATTCCACCCCGCAAAGGAAAGAAAGGTGATGATGAAAAATAGATAAAGCACCAGTGGCAATGCAGCCCTGTTGACAAGCGAGATTCCATGGATTCGTGGTGCAGCAGTAAACCCAACAAGTCTCGCCCAGTTGTGTTGTGGCTAAGAATCATTGTACGGTCTTCGGTTTCTCTGTAGTCATCTTGGATGACAACATCTCAAGCACACACGGCCATGAATCCCCAACGACGTGTCGTCGTCGTCGCACCGAAGGGCGTCGAGGTCGACAAGCAGAATCTAATCCATGGAGCGATGCCAACACATTAGACCTTGTACAATGGGAGATGCTTAGGGAGGTGCTTAGAGAAATAAACCAGACTTTTCTTAAGCACCGGTGTTTATTTGTACAGAGACTTTTTCTAAGCGTCTCTTCTATAGAAATAGGCACCGGTGCTTCAGAAAAATCCGGTTTATTTTTCTAAACACCTTTCCTAAGCACCTCCCATTGTACAAGGCCTTAGGTTGAGATGAGGCTGAGGCCAATCACACATTAATTGTTATTATCCATCTAAGTGATGGACATTAGATGCGATAATATGGAACATGAAAAAACATGGGTTTCATTAGGTAATCGTCGGAACTATAACAAGCTCATGGATGTTGATGAAACATCACACGTGTAATGGGATGACATTGAATGAGAGGGGGGCTGGGGTGGGGGAGGAAGCACGATATAAATGGTGATGTTTTTTTCCCCATAGTTTCTAACCTCTCCGTCCAAATAAAACACATTCTATCAATAAGTTATGTCGTAGAATTTACATGTTATCACGTCACAACGCACGGCTATTCAACTAGTGCAAATGTAATTGAGTACAAGATCTGTAGTATGCGATCATATCATCCTCGCCGATGTATTTACGGGCCGGAGACTCATGAGCGCGGACAAAGTTGTTTAAGGCCTGTACAAGCACAATTGAAGCTAATGGCCGACGCATGTTGGAGTCAAAGAAAAGTTCTATGGTGTACGACAGATCATGGTGGACGTCCGAGCTAGGGAGGAATGGGGTGGATCGGCCGAAGGAGCATGGCGATCGTCCGGGCAGAGGCAACGGACGAGGACGACCAGAGATGCGGAGCAATATCAGAAATCGTGTTTATACTAAGCCAAAGGAAAATGACTGTAATGCCCATCTAATCAACGGTGGACCTGGTTTAATACTACTTCCTCCTACGAGTAGTAAAATGTACCGTAAAAAGACTCTAAAAAAAGGATCAAAACTTCTCCAGCCACTAAATTGGGTCGATTTGCTTTGAAGATACATAAGAAAAATCCGAAGTATCTTCTTTGTGATGATAATGGCAAAAAAAAGAAAACCAAGTTGGCACATCTGTCTTTCTTTCTTTCCCTTATGTTGTCCATTAGAGGCTTCTTGACTCTTTCTCTTCCCTACTTTGGATTTGCTTTTTATGCGTAATGTATAAATTATATTGTTGCTATCCTATGAATCAGTTCTGTTAAAACCTTAGATTCATACTAGAGCCACGATGATTCAGACTCAAGCTAAACAAAAGGCAAGGGTTCTTCGAATAAGAATCACTTGATAATCATTTATTTAATCAGTGTAATGACTCGACAAAATCAAGAGAGAAAACAGTTGTCCTTTGGGCAAACAAAATTGGAAGGAAGAAAATTCTTTTTAATTTTTATTTCAGAACTACTTGGATTTTTCAGTTTGTTTGCGAGGTCTTAATAATGAGCATGAATCATAGTTCCATTTTTAATCCACAACATCTATTTCGTGTTCCAGCTACTAAAATTAATAATTTCAGACGAATTAGAATCATCTTCATAGAGATAGCATGCCTTTCTGTGTATTATCAATAGGACCAGTTCTAGCCAGTCACATACTCATATTTGATGAGTCTAAATTTATGATGTTTTTACAATTTGTTTTGCACCTACGTAGTAGGCTTTGCCGGATTTTACCGTGTTTGCGCATTTCTTTTTTCCTGTTTTCACTAGGATGTTGTTTTCGGATGTGTTTGGGAGTAAAAGCCAAAAACTCCCGGTGGATTCCTCGCTTGCACCTTTTCGAACATAATTGATGCATTCCAAAATAACTTTGATTCTAACATCTGTTCCCTTGGCCATGAACCTCATTTTCTTTTTGGGTCGACTTAACTTAATTCTTCTACTTATTCTTTTCTTCTTCTATTTTGGATCGAAGAATAAGAATAATATTCATTGAAATATTTAAAAAAAATTAGTAATAAAAATAGAGAAATAATTAAAGAATACAATCCATGTCAAATTAGCAAAGATTTTGCATTTTTTTTCTTTTTTTCGAAAAGGGGGACTCCCCGGCCTCTATATCAGAACGATGCATACGACCACATTTATAGATAAATAAAAAGGTTCAACAAGGTCTTATAGTCTGAAAACAAAATAACGGCAGGCTCACAAAGAGCCACAACGCCAAAAACAATAGACCCAAAAGCCACAACCGGCTGGCATAACAAAGATAGGTAAACTATTCGCCTATCCTATTACATGACCGCCATCCAAACCGGTTCAAGATATCCCGCGCTACCATCTCCCAACGGACAGATCCAGTAACCAAACGCTCCCTGGCCTTCGTCGGAGTGAGTAACGACCACATACGGATCAGCGAAGTAGCCCGGAATAAAACATGCAAAAAATAAATATTTGTTGTTCTGTTAAAAGCCAAATCATTTCTACATTTCCAAATTGCCCACAACAAGCACATACTCTTACACGAATGTGTCTAGCTGTTTCAGACTCTATCCCAACAAGCCACGTTCCAAATAACGTACTGACCGAATTCAGAGGAGTAATGTTAAAGGCAATATGCACCGTGTGCCACAAAACTCTCGCCAATGGGCAGTTAAAGAAGAGGTTCTTGATAGTTTCGCCCCGACCACAAAAACTACACCTAGTAGATCATGTCCAGTTGCGCTTAACCAAATTATCCTTTGTTAAAATGACTTGTTTATGTACAAACCATATAAACACTTTAATTTTCAAAGGAACTTTGACTTTCCAAACATCTTTGGAACTAGGAATAGCACTAGAGTTAATGACATCGATATACATCGACTTAACTGTGAACTCTCCAGACCCAGTAAGCATCCAACACAACTGATCGGGCTGATGAGATAGCTGAACCTCCATCAGTCTACTCATCAAATGAAGCCATGCTTCCCACTGGTCGCCAACAAGCGCCCTCCTAAACTGAATATTAAGGGGAATGGACTGCATAATCGTTGCAACAAGAGCATCACGTCGTTGAACAATACGATACAGGGACGGATACTGAAGCGCCAATGACGTTTCACCAAGCCAAGTATCCTCCCAGAAGCGAGTGGTGTTGCCATTACCGACTATAAACTTTGTTCTATTAAAGAAGGCAGCTTTGACTCTCATAAGCTCCTTCCAAAATGGCGAGTCAGTCGGTCTCACTGTCGCCTGGGATAAAGTCTTGGACTGCAGATACTTACTACGGAGAATCTGCGCCCACATGGCCTCAGTCTCAACTGATAACTTATACAGCCACTTACTGAGAAGACATTTGTTCTTGACTTTAAGATTCTCAATACCAAGGCCCCCCTGGTCCTTTGGTCGACAGATGATATCCCATTTGGCGAGTCGATATTTTCTTTTTAGTTCATCACTCTGCCAGAAGAATCGGGATCGATAGAAGTCTAGCCTTTTCCTAACACCAAATGGGACTTCGAAGAAAGATAAGAGAAACATAGGCATGCTCGTGAGAACCGAATTAATAAGAATCAATCGGCCTCCATATGACATGAGTTTGCCCTTCCAGCAACTCAGTTTCTTCTCAAACCGATCCTCGATGCACTTCCATTCTCTGTTTGTCAGCTTACAATAGTGAATAGGTATACCTAAGTACGTGAAAGGTAATTCCCTCAATTCGCATCCAAACAATTGCCTATAAGCCTCTTGTTCCTCATTGGCTCTACCAAACAGAACAACTCACTTTTATAAAACTTAATCTTTAATCCGTTCAATTGTTCAAATAAGCATAAAACCAGCTTCATATTTCTCGCTTTTGCCAAGTCGTGCTCCATAAAGATGATTGTATAATCAGCGTACTGCAGGATGGACACACCACCATCAACTAGATGAGGCACCAAGCCACCCACCTGACCGGCCTCCTTTGTCCTACCTATCAGAATTGCCAACATGTCAACCACAATGTTGAACAGAATAGGAGACATTGGATCACCTTGCCTCAGGCACTTGTGTGTCTGGAAATAATGACCTATGTCGTCATTCACTTTAATTCCAACAATCCCTTTTTGCGTGAAAGATTCTACCTAGCGTCGCCAAGCTTCATCAAAACCCTTCATGCGTAAGGCCTGTTGAAGGAAAGGTCATTTGACTTTATCGTACGCTTTCTCGAAATCCACCTTGAAAACAACTCCATCTAGTTTTTTCGTGTGAATCTCATGGAGCGTTTCATGAAGGACCACAACCCCTTCGAGGATGTTCCTGTCCGGCATGAAAGTAGTTTGGGTAGGCTGCACCACAGCATGCGCAATCTGTGTGAGCCTATTAGTCCCGACCTTGGTAAATTTTTTGAAACTAATATTAAGAAGACAGATGGGCCTGAATTGCTCAATTCTCACAGCCTCTGTTTTCTTAGGAAGCAGGGTTATCGTTCCAAAATTCAGTTGAAAAAGCTGAAGTTGTCCAGAGAATAAATCATGGAACAACGGCAGCAGATCCCCTTTAATAATATGCCAGCACTTCTTATAAAACTCAGCCGGGAATCCATCCGGACCGGGAGCCTTATTATTTTTCATCTGTGATATGGCCTCAAAACACCTCTTTCTCAGAAAAAGGAGCAGCTAAAATATCATTCTCAACAGCAGTAAGTTGAGGAACATCCTCAATTCTGGGCTCATCCAGAGAAACACAGTTATCCTCTGGAGGCCCAAACAACTGCTTGTAATACTCAGTAATGTATAATTTTAGGTTCTCCTGACCTAGAATCGTTCCTTCATCTTGTTCAAGCTAAAATATTCTATTCTTTCTGTGTTTGCCATTAGCGATCATGTGGAAGAATTGAGTGTTCGCGTCCCCATGGACTACTCGTCGGACCTTGGCCCGCAACGCCCACTTTAATTCTTCTTCACGAAGAAGCTCTTTCAGCCTCATCTTCGCGTCAAGCTTGGCATGAAGCTCTGAGGCTGGTAGAACCGTGGTTTCTGCTTTTACATCTAGGGACTGAATAAGGGTAAGGATCCGTTCCTTTTCGACCTTATAAATTCCGCTAAGATGCTTAGCCCACCCACGTAGGAAACTTCTCAAGTGCCTAATCTTATTCTGCCAACGCTCAAGCGCAGTCCTACCTCCTGCATCCTTAGCCCACTCTCTGGCTACAGATCAAAGAAGCCTTCTCTTTCAAACCAAGCAAGCTCGAACGAAAATGAGTTTTTGTTTCCCAAGTGGGTGGCCTCACCAGAGTCAAGAAATAAAGGCGTGTGGTCAGAAATACCACGAGAAAGTGCTTGAATTGTTACAAAGGGAAATTTCTGTTCCCATTCGACACTAGCCAGTACTTGATCCAACTTTTCAAACGTCGGATTTGGCATCGCGTTAGCCCAGGTGAACTTTCTTCCCGAAAGCTCTATCTCTCTCAGATCCAAACTTTTAATGATAGTATTAAATATAAACGACCATCTACCGTCAAAGTTATCATTGTTCTTCTCATCACGCCTTCTAATGATGTTAAAATTACCCCCTACCAGGATTGGAAGCTGCTCAGAACCGCAAATCCTAACCAGATCAGCCAAGAAATTAGGTTTGAGTTCAGGCTGTGCGGCACCATATACCGCCACCAGAGCCCAATTAAACCCATCAGCCTTCGACCACACCCTAAACTTAACAGCAAAACCTCCCATGATCACACTTCGGAGTTCGAGCGAATCGCATCTAACTCCAAGTAAGATCCCACCCGATCTTCCTCACGGTGGCAGACAATGCCAGTCAAAATCAATACCTCCCGATAAAGTATTGAGAAATTGTGGCAAAAAATTATCTCTACCAGTTTCCAACAATGCGATAAAGTCCAACCTCGATAGATTTTGCATGGAAATACTTATATTTAATTAGCCAGCCCCTCATTTCATTTAATCCATTATAGGAGTCAAGGCAGTGTGCGAGGGATATTCCTTTTGAGAAAATTCCTTATTTGACACTATCTTAAAATCTGCTTCCTTATTTGACACTGAAAAAAAAATTCTTTCCTATTTGACACAAGTTCTAAATTTTATTCCCTATATGACATTTCCGTTCATTTTGAGGCTAAATGACACCTGAAAAGACTCTTTTGCCCCTCATGTGGTATGTGTGTGGGGGCAATAGCGCACACACGCATCACTAGTGCGAGGGCAGGAGCACACACGCAGCAACACATACACATGCACCAACACACACGCACGCGCACACACACGCACGCGCACACACACGCAACAACACGCACGCGCACACACACACACACACGCACACACACGCAGCAACACACATGCACGCGCACGCACACACACAGCAACACACACGCACGCAGCACACACACACATACACACACACGCAGGCAGCACATAGGCACGCAACAGCACACACACGCGCGCACGTACACACGCAGCGGCGCACATGCACACACACATGCAGCAGCAGCACACATGTGCGCTCGCACCCACACACGCAACAGCACATGCGCGCGCACACACATACCACATGACGGGCAAAATCGTCTTTTCAAGTGTCATTTAGGCTTAAAATGGACGGAAGTGTCGTATAGGGAATAGAATTTAGGACTAGTGTCAAATAGGGAAAAAAAACTTTTTCCAGTGTCTAATAAGGAACCAGATTTTAAGACAGTGTCAAATAAGAAATTTTCTCTATTACTTTTGATAGGTAGCTCCGATCGAAAATAGTACAAAACATGATATTTCGTCATTCGGCGATGCTGATTAGTGCATGCCTTACTTGATCGTCAGAGAAGTGACTAGGACCAACACCATCTTTTAACTGCCGTTATCCAAAACGACAAACTTTTACACGACCGTAGGTAATTCACTAGCATATTCTGTGGTGCACTATGTCCACAAATTCCACCGGCCTGCAGAAAGAAAAGGAAAGTGAATGAAGAAGAGAAATAGATAAAGCACCAGTGCCAATGCTGCCCTCTTGAGAAGCGAGATTCCATGGAGTCGTGGTGCAGCAGTAAACCCAACATGTCTCGCCCCGTTGTGGCCAAGAATCATCCTACTGCTGCGTACGCGACCCTGCTGCTGCGTACGCTAGACCGAGAGAGACGCCCATCGAACACCGTTCTCCCTCAGTGTACTGGATCCACGTCCAGTCACTGTCCGGAATAATACCCCCGCGCCAATCAAGTGCATCTCGCCGTACTGCCTTCGGTTGCTCTACAGTCATCTCGGATGACTACATCTCAAGCACACACGGCCATGAATCCACCGCGACGACGACGTGTCGACGTTCCACCGGAGAGCGTCGAGGTCGAGGGTCGACTGGCCAAATTTAATCTATGGAGCGATTCCAATTGTGCATGTCCCGGCGGCTGACCTGTGTCTCCCTCTGTTATGGGATGCAAGAATGAGAACCTCCCTACAGCGCTCAGGTGTTCCGAGACTGTCGCAGATGCAAAGCGGAAGGGCAGATGCACCGCCTGCTGTTCCGGCGATCTTCCCGGCGAGTTCCTGATCATGATGAATGAGAGAGCATCTCATGCCTCGGAGCATCTTCAAAAATATCCATTTAGAGTACAAGGTTCCAGCCTCTTGTTTTTGGGTAAAAAACATGTTATCCTGAATAGACGGGGGTTGAGATGCATGGATGTTCTCGGGTCGGGTGGCGGCAGCACATATTTGCAGAAGGGCTGCTTTGCTCAATACAAGAGGGCCAGATCCATGATCCATCCACTGCCGCATTATGCCATCATCATCAAATTGTGCCTCCCTTTTGGTACCTGGAGATGGTGGCACCATATTTCAACTGAACATCGCCGGCGGCCGGTAGGAATGGCTGTGCTTATCTGTACCGGCTCTTTCCCAAGACCGGTCGCTGTCGAGATGACGAACCGAGCTACGAGCTGCGAGTGACAGCAACTCCTCCGTCGCCCACAAGCTTCGCCGATAGCCCGGTGCATGGTGGCCGAGCTCCATGGAACTGAGTATTTTTTTTCTATGAAAATATTTTTTTTTATATTTTAAAAAATGAAAAAAAAATACACATAAGTACATATGTGTAGTATAGATGTATGAGATTTCATGAACGTATATATGTTCATATGTGTTGTACACAAAAAAGACAAATACATAGATAAAAATATGATTTTTCTTTGTTGTATCTGGGCCAGATTTTTATCTTTTTATTATGTAGTCTGCAAATAAACGTATCAATTAATGAAACTTTACACATACTTAGAGAACATGGCTGATCTCGGTGCACCAGCCCTGGTAGGTCACACAGCCCTTGTGCTCAACTGCTCTGCACCAGCACCACTGCCGAGGAAAAGCCCTTTTCCCTAACCTGAAAAAAGAAGAGGAGCATTATCCATGGCATTTGTCAGGTCCCTTTCACTGCTGCTAGTGACACCAGCACTTGCGGGGAGCAGGAATAAACAATGCAAAAAAGCAGGACCAAATCTTTATGGAGCAGCTCTAGGATCACCTGCCAGAAGAAAAAATGATGCTGCAATTAGATTAACAGATGATGCTTCATGCATCAGGAGCATGTAAGAGGAGGAGTAGCAGAACAAGATTTCATGCAAATCTGCTGTCACCAACAAGAAAAGGAATAAGTAACACTGGGCTTAGTGCAGGCCACCATCAAGTGATTCCTACTTTAATCCAACATAATGATCTGGGAAAATATCATTTGGCATTTCTTATCATCATGGGGGATGATCTTTGCCAATACTTATAAATTACTTTATGGAATGCTCCAACTTAGAATTTACTGCAGGAATCCGAGATACATGAATCTCTGGTGTTTTCTCTTAGTGACAAATCTATAAAGATACTGCAGTTATTATTACGAAATTCTTGCTTTTGCTGTTGGGCCCATGACTAGATGTCAACTGGTACAAAACCTTCACATATATATGGGATGATGCGAAGAATGTGGCGACACACTATCTAGAATAAGAACTTTACAAGCTTATAATGATATCAATGCAACCAAAGTCATTGCATAAAAGTTCATGGCCGTGTTATCCACCACATTTTTTTACTAAGATAAGAAACAGACCATTACAGACAGACAAAAGGTTGTGCAAGTACTTGGTGACTATTTTCACCAAGATAAGAAGAAGCATTTGACGACAAGACGAGGACAGTGGGATAAGGCAATCATTTTTGGGGGACAATGCATAAATCTTTTGAGCCGAAATTATTACAATAAGTTCGACGTCAAAAAGATGACAACTTTAATCCACAAAATATCTAGGCAATTCATACATCGGTGCCTCACATCATCACAAAATCGAAGTTGCTCATAGGTAGTAGACGGTGAGTTGCTATGGGTAAGAACCTCCATTAGAATTATACATACACGCGTGACACAATATCACTTCATTCTCATACAGTTAATGAAGACTCTAAAGTTTGAGTAAGCTATGTGATCTTGCTGATGGGCTGGCCTCGCTATCTAAAAAAGAGCTATGTTTCTGTCTCCGAATAGTAATGTAAGTTGAGAAGACAAACAACTATATCTATTGCATTTATGATGTATGAAGGGAATAACATTTACAAGAAAATCTGATATGATTTAACAGAACTTTACTAAGCTAAAAATTACCTTCCTACTGTAAAACAATTGGTTAGTTACTGATACAACAAATATCACTGCAGACACTCTTTTTTTTTGGAAGTTCATTGGTAGATATGCCACCACCCAGTTCTTGTGGAGTTTTGTCCGCGAGGCTCTGGGCCTGAGTGGCTGGCCTCAGACATTGGCGATTTCCTAAATGCCTAATCTCACCGTACCGGTAGGAGGAGGCGCCTCTTCTGGTTGGTGTTCGTGATGATATATTGGACCCTATGTACTACGCATGATAAGATGGTTATCAAGACAGCCTTCTTGCAGCGTGCTCCCGACTCTATGTTTAAATTCTTGGCATTTTTGCAGTAGTAGCACCCACTATGTAGGCTGCAGGACAGGGACCATCTAGGAGACATGTTGGATGGTCTTCGGATAGTCAGCTGACAGCATGTTGCATCTCTTCCGTTGTTACCCCAGTAAGCCAAATCTTTTCTTGCACTCACAATTGGATCTCTTGTTGTTTGGATGCGAACATTGCTTTATCTATAAAGCGCGGCGAAATCCTCTTTTGAGAGACACGTAGGAAACCCTGCCTGCAGCAAGGCACTCATCAGCACTCTTCGCGAATGAATCTGCTGTCATCTGCAATGCATCATGATACTCGGGGTTATTGTACAGTATCTGAAAATAATCCAATTAACATTATAGTCCATAATCCCTATCATGTATTGTTTTATGACAATTAACCGAGCCATGACATCTATGCTTCACAAGCCAAGGGGAAAACCTCTGCATTGACATTTAAAGCCCAATGGAAAAGTATGTGGATTCCCATGGCCAGAAATACACTGAGAACTCTAAAGAAGCCCTCCACTGTTAATTAGTAAAATGTTAATGTTGTTCTCACAAGCGTCCTTTCAAAATCTAGGCAAGTATATGATTTTACTAAAAAAGATTCAAAAGAGCTCCTTCGATCGCTCTGGGGTGCTAGTCCCATGCTAAGTGAAGGAATAGGAAAAAACATATGATTGGATCCTACAGGGTTTTGTTTGTATGATTGCATCATAGGAAAAATAAAGGATTCTTTCGTAGAGGTTTGTGTGGATGCTAAAATTCCTATGGAATGTAGTACAAAAGAATCATAAGGAAAATTTTCTAAAGGATTGAATCCTATGAATCAAACAACAATATGGCAAAAATTCCTAAGGATTGCAAGCCACCAAAATTCCTAGGAAAATCCTTCGAATCAAAGGAGACCTAATAGTAGATAAAAAAACAAGGATCTACACTACTTATATCGGGGTTTATTGATTACAATGGTGCATATTGTTCACATAATCATTTGTGATGTTATTGTATAAGGAACACATTTGGAATTAAAGCACTGTTTTTATACAGAAAATACAACTTGTTCTTTAATATCAGATACACGTAATGTGATATGAAGCTATGCAATGGCACATAATTCAGGTACTTCTCTTACAGAGTAAAGCAAGGCAGAGATAACATGAGCATTTGAAATACTCCCTCCGTCCCAAAATAAGTGTCTCAACTTTGCACTAACTTTAATACAAAGTTGTACTGAAGTTGAGACTTTTGGGACAGAGGGAGTATTAGATAGAAGGCCATTTTTTTTTCACTCTAAATATGAGCACTGAAAGGATTGAAATTTTTATTATGAATGTTTTCTACACCACGCACCTAACTGCATGGCATTTTGCGTATGAATGTATGATCACAAAATCAGACAATCATGAAGTAAACAAAGCTGAGACAGAGATATTGCTAAACATGAATTTAGAATTGTTCAAGAGTAAGCTTACCGCAATTATAGGTACTCTCTTCCCTTTCTTGTCTCTCTTGCGCACAATCATTTTGCGTCAATTGTTAAGAGTGAGCTTTCTTGCAGTGCCGTCGTGCTGCTGCTCTCATGGTCATGGCTCTCCTCGTCAGCGGCATTGCCTCGGAGGTCGGACCTGCGAGCTCACCTTGCAGCGTTGCAAATCCACTTTCTTCTCCTGCCCGTCGACGGCGCTCGCGCTCGCTGGCGCCACTGCGGCCGCGAGCTCCACCTCGGCAGCCCGGCTGGTGACTGGCTTGGCGAGGAACGTGGGCCGCTCGTCGCCGGCCATGATGACCACCACGTGCTCCTGGAAATCCAGGGCCGACTTGGACGCACCGGACGCCGAGTCCTTCTCCCCGTTGGCGTCACCCGCTGCCGGCCGGAGAGCTTCCAGTAGGTGCAGGCGAGGATGAGCAGCGCGAAGGCGATGATCCCCAGCATGGTCGCCGGCCCGCCAAAGAGGTACGGCACCGGCGACTGCCACGGCGAGTGTGGTGCCACGTGCGCAGGCGCCGCCGTCGGTGCACCCGCGCGGTGGCTCACGGCCAAGAACTCGGTCCGCGTCTCATGGTTGTATTGGTGTGGAAGCGGTTAACATTTGAGAAAGCATAGGATGGCTGTATTCCTGTGGAAGCGTAGGAGAGGAGCTGCGCCTGGTCAGTTTTGCTTCTGCTTCGGTTATTGCTGTTTTCTCTTGTGTTGGGGCTTGTTTGTGTTGAGAGTGGTGGGAGGGAAATGGGATGTATTTATAGGAGAGAAGGTGGAGGGCAAACATCTACTCCCTTCGTTTCCTAAATATTCGTCTTTCTAGAAATTTCAACGGGTGACTACATACAAAGCAAAATGAGTGAATCTACACTCTAAAATATGTCTACATACACTCATATGTTGTAGTCATTTAAAATGTCTAGAAAGACAAATATTTGGGAACGAATGGAGTACAAAACAACACGGTATTGTCCACTTATTTATTTTAGTGGGGGTGGGAAGGGGGTCGATTTGTGGCCCCATGAATATCAAAAGTCCAAAGGCGATTTTTTTTTGTTTGGAGCTGTGAACACTATTCCTAGATATGCATTTCCAAAAGATACTCAAATGTCAAAAACCGTATCAATTACCAAATGACATGTTTTTTTTTTGGGGCGGGAAATTTTCAAATGACATGTTATTTTGGCATGGAGGTAGTCCCTCTAATCGCAAAAGAATGGTGTGAGTTTTTCCTCTCGATGATAAAAAGAGGTGCGATCAAAGGGAGAACTCCCCTATATTTGCATGTTTATAGAGGAAGTGGTTAATTTAATCCACTCTATGTTGCGGCCCAGCGAGATGGTTGTATCAGATGTATGCTTTATAATATAAAACGGGGGAAAACCCTTTATCGTCATTTAATTCACTCCGTGCAAGTGATGCTTGACTCTCCTTCCTGTAAATGCATCCTGCGATTTCAGTCGAAACTGCTTCGTAGGATGCGGGTCAATATCGTATTTTGGTGACGCATCCGTCTAATTATAGGTTTATAACGTCTATTGACTACCTGAGTTCTTACTTTTATTTTGTTGGTAAAGAGGTAAGGGTGGCCCCTACAACATTTTTTAATAATAAGAATCCAAACTCAGCGTTTTGTGAGGCCTTGGACCCAAATTACTTGGTTGTACATCCACTCCATTAACCAAGTGAACTAGGCACATTTAGGGGATTATTACTTATTAGTTAGTTAAAAATTGATTAAACTCCAACCAGACCTTCTTGTCAACTTACATTCTTTATCCTAGTATCGCTTCATATATAATTTACTGTCTAGAATAATCAATTATGTATATTTTTCTATTGATTAAATTCAATCACTTCTCGAGTTCTTGGCCTAAAGCATGCAATCTCTTTGAGTTAGTGGCCTAATGGCCTATTTTACTCGGAAGGAACTGTCATGTGCAGTGAGTGTCGGCTTGCTTCATGCCGCCTTGTTTCTTGAACAGATTTTGGAATATATAAGGTAGACCCAGGCTTAACTTTTTATCAAAAAATTGTGCAGTTGCTGGGCCTACATACCTAGTGCCGTCCCGATGTTGCTTGACCCTGTTGCACTGCTTGTTTTCTGCAGGACAGCTGCATTCACAAAAGCAAAAGAATCTGAATTCCATCAATATTTATTCTTGTCTCCCGGCACAAGTCACTTTGGGTTTCATCGTGATCAATATTCAATCAGTATTTCTTTTCCAACTTAAAGGTGCTGTAAGTTTCCGAAAGATGGGGAATAATGGAGTGGAGTGTCGTCCGTTTCTTCAGAAGGGTGCAACTGAAGCAGAGCATGATGCTACGATCCACCATTTTTGAGGCTGCAAAGAGACCTTCGATTGGCAAAACTTCCAAGTCTCGCATAGATATCTCCATTAATTTTCGCTCAACCAATCACGCCAAGAATCTACACAGCCCAGCCTAAATCTAGGGGAGGAAGAAGGAGGAGGAAGAAAAGCAGCCCCAAAAAAGGGAAAGCTGTAGCGAACAAAAGGCGGCTGCTTTTATTGCCAGCTTTCTTGCAGGGCCGTCGTGCTGCTGCTCTGGCTCGCCGCGTCTTGGTCATGGTGGTGGTGGTCGAGGCTCTGGCCCGCCGCGTCTGGGTCATGGACGTGGCTCCGGCTCGTCGCGTCGTGGTGATCACGGCTCGGGCTCGCCGAGTCAGCGCCGAGATGCGAGCTCGCCTCGCTGCCCTGCTCGTCCGCCTTCTTCTCTTGCCCCTCGCCGCCCGCGAGCGCGCTCGCTGCCGCGGCCGCGGTTGCGAGCTCCACCTCGGCAGCCCGGCTGGCGGCCGGCTTGGCGAGGAACGTGGGCCGCTCGTCGCCGGCCATGATGACCACCACGTGCTCCAGGAAATCCATGGCCGGCCTGGCCGCGCCCGACGCCGAGGCCTTCTCCCCGTCGGCGTCCCCCGTCGCCTGGCCGTCCCGGTCGCCGTCGAGGTACCCGGAGAGCTTCCAGTAGGAGCAGGCGAGGATGAGCAGCGCGAAGGCGATGAGCCCCAGCATGGCCGCCAGCCCGCCGAAGAGGTACGGCACCGGCGACTGCCACGGCGAGTGTGGCGCCACCGTCCCGTTGATCAGCCCGTGCGCCGGCGCCACCGTCGGCGCCCCCGCCAGGTGGCTCACGGCGAAGAACTCGGCTCCGGGCCTCATGGTTGTGTTGCTGTTTCACTTTCACGGCGTAGCAGAGGAGCTTCTTGCTGCGCTGTTCTCTCTGTTTTTCTCCTCCGCGTGCTTGTTGTTGTTTGAAGGGTGGTGTGGTGTCTGGTGCGGAAGGGTGAGAGGGAAATGGGGTGTATTTATAGGAGAGGAGGCCGGGGAGAAATATTCTTGCAAAACATAGGAGGATTGTCTATTTGTGATGCCAAGGAATATCATAAGACCAATGAGACATTTTCTGCTTGGAGTGTGTACTCTGTTTCTAGATACCACCCCCTTTTGAAGCGAAACTGCGGGAAAATCTCCACTGCAATTTCTATAGTAAATAAAATATCTATAAGCAAAAATATACGACATTATGATAAGTTAAGAAAAAGACACTAGCCATGATTAAGTGTGTTTCCTATTTTACCACCGGGCTAAGGTTTCTGTGTTAACTAGTTGGTGTGAGGAAATCAGTAAGGAGTTATATTGCTTGATTATGAAATATAAGTAATAAAAAATTCAAATCTTTTTTTTTGTATTAATACATAATTTTTTTCACATATACAGTGAAACAATTTTATTTTAGAGCAAAAGATCATAGTTCTAAAATAAACAAAACAGTTTCGAAGGATCCATGTCAATGTCATATGGTGATGACAGGCTAGTTCATATTTGACAACCATCCATTAATTGGTGAAGTCGTCTACTTATTAGTTACCTAAAATTGAGTCAATCTCAGCTTGACATTTGGATCAACATCTGGCTATTGCTATCCTAATATCGCGTCCATATAAATCACGTAAATTTTCCTCTTGTTGTGCACTTTCAATACTCCAATTTTTGTCTAAGTGATGTTTTTAGCTGACTAAGATTTGTAAAAGTTTTCATAGTCAGGAATTAGTATATACTCCCTCCGTAAACTAATATAAGAGCGTTTAGATCATTATTTTAGTGTTCTAAACACTCTTATATTAGTTTACAGAGGGAGTATGTTATAAATTACAAGGTATATTACGTAGGGATCAAGTAACTAGGCAAGATAGAACGTTGGGTGGACCAATCATTCATGCACTAGTCGCTACAACTACATTAATTAGAACTGTAGAAGTTTCCTATGGAATGGGGTTGTGAATAGTTTGGCCTTGATTCTACACAACGTGTTAGTGAATAAATTCCATGTAATAAAAAAAGTTTAAATGAAACCTTCTTAATTATGGACTAGTGCACATTTCCTTAATTAGTGAATAGTTTGGCCTTGTGTCTTTTTTCTTGGATGAGAGATAATTGGAATTAATATTTGATACAACTCTTGAGAAGCTTGTTCGAAAGGTTAAGAAAACTAATTGATTGTGTGATACCGGTAGACGCGGATACACGGGAGGGAGAGACATCTAGGACTCTACAAGAATTATTGCTTTATGCACCTATTATAAGGAGACTCCAAACCAGAAAGAAGAAGGAAGTTAATGGTATGGTTTAGGCCGGACGTAAGCATCGTCCTCTTCTTTCTTTGGAGTAAATTAATGTAAAGTCAGAGATTTGTTAGTAGCAATAAAGGGGAGCATCTGGATGTGTCCTGATATTGATGGTAATATTAGTACTATCCTATTAGCCAAAACCATTGGCGAATATTTCTAGTTAGGTTAAATAGCAAGAGTATTACACATCATAGCCTCATTGCCAAACGCATATGAATTTGTACCAGCACATTCGTAGGATCTTCCTTTCAACTTTAGAACCGGTAAAAAAAACTTGCACACAACAATCTGATCAAGATAGGTGGATTTATATGTGAAGAGCATCGGCGCAAAGTTTAGCTGAAATCAACATGTGGTACAAGTTGTTAATTACTACAACTAATTAACATGCCGCGTCCTTATCCTTCAGCATCCAGTTAGCTAGCTAAATCCATCGCTTAGTGGACCTTTACCAGCACCAAATGAATGCGCATTACGTCTGCAAGCTTTAGTTAGCCTAGAGCTATGCTTGGCGTGACAGATTGTGAGTGCCCGGAGGGCCCGGCGCATGGCCAATAGAAGGGTACTACTCCATAGACTATATCCAAGGAAACTACATCAGTTACTCTACTTGTTAGTGTCGTGCTCCTTTAAGCTTTGCTTTTTAACCAAAACATATTCCCTCATAACCAACTTTTTGGTAGAGAGTATCCATCTCTCATAAAGTATGTGACCTTAACACACATAGTGCATCAACTAATCAGAAAGGTGCCTAATGGAAACAAGATATATTTGAACGCTCATAGAAAGTTCTAGAAAAATCGTTCTCTTGCTCTACCTTGGTGTGAGCTTATCCACGCCAAAAGAATGATGGTCCCGGGCTTGTAGGTCAGTATTTTGTACTCCCTCCGTTCGGAATTACTTATCGTAGAAATTGATGTATCTAGATGTATTTTAGTTCTAGATACATCCATATCCGAGACAAGTAATTCCGAACGGAGAGAGTACAATCGTGCATGATTGCAGAGGAGAAAAGAGGTGCAATATGTCTCGGGTGTGCACACACCAACCCAAATGTACATTCGCTAGCGCGCCATGGCGGCTGATCCAGGACAAAACAACAACATGGGTCACACACCACATGCGTTTGGGGGTTAGCTGAATAGGGATGCATGTCTTTTGTATGGATGCCAACTCAACATTATGATGTCTTGTGCGCAGTGAGCTCTTCCAGAACGGCTCCCGCGGCAGCCGCACACGTAGATTCGTGTCTGCCCTAGTGTGTACATATTTTGTTGCTAGAAGCAAGGATAAGTGTGGACTAGCAATTAATATCGATGGTGATCATGGCAATGATTCAGAGGAAATGTGCCTCCTCCTGATCCTTGTGTCACTTATCCCACTTATCGTCGTGACGTATGATTTGTGTCTATCATTTGCAGCGTACATTCAATGCATGACATGATGTGAGCTAACCACTAGAGAAAATCAATAAACCTTTATCTAAATATAAAAGGCTTATTAGAATTGTCAAACGGCGATCGAGGTTTGGCTATGAATTAGTAGTCTCATACTAGTTTGCAGATTATGTGTCACAAAGTTAATATACTTGGATAACTACTTGAAAGAACTTTCTATTTATATGATTACATAGGTTAGAATGCTCTAGGAAATAAAACTAATTACTCTAATGTCTTATGAAGAAAATCATTTTCCCTAGATATTTATGGGATTTGAATGTTTTCACATATTTCTGGTAAAGTTGAAATGCAAATTTCACATGAATTTTTTTAGAAACATTCTAGTAAATCGAACTAATTAAGTATCTTAGTATTCTAGGAAATGTTCAGATTTTTTTGAAGCCGTTTCGAGGGCATATGGTTTGAAATATTTTGGCTAGATTTGAACTGAAAATTCAAGATGCGGAAAAAAGGTGAAATTTTTCATCAATGGGAGAATGACAATCCCTATTCATCTCTTGACACTCCACAAAAAATATAGATATATTTGGTGTTCTGATCGGTCGCATTCCATGAAGTATTCACTTTCTTTGAAAAGGCACAAAATGGGAAACCGCACCCAGTATTATAATAGGGTTCGGACTAAATGGTTTTAGAAAGTCAAAGGTTTAATATGGTAGGTTTTGTAGTCCAGGGTTCAAGTCATAGCAATGATCGGTAATACTGCATGTACGATGAATTTGAGTCTGATGTTGGTAGGATGTATGATCAGATCATCTAGCTTAAACTAAAAACGTGATGGATGGCTCTTGTTAGGTGTCGTACAAAGATCGGACCAAAATTTGTTACATGCATAGCAGGTCTATTCGTGCACCTAATTTTCTTTTCTCGAGCACATCAAAATATGCATCATATTTATTGAAACAAAACAGACAAGGCACAAATACAGCAAAACACATCGCAAAGGAAGAACTACACTGCCGCAAAGTATAAGAAAGAATAAACTACTACAAAAACAGTGCACCTATTAATTAATATGGGAAGTGCTAAAAATCTGACGATCAGATTTTCAAAAACGCTCCAAATTTGCCATGCAAAAACAGATAAATTGCCATACTGTTGTATACAAATTGCCATGTTCTAAAATAAAAATTGTCATGTAGTGTAAAATATTGTCAAAAAAATTACCATGTTGCAGCGACTAATTGTCATGCTTTCGATCAGGACCCGACGTACACGAGGGCATCAAATTTTTGTACTGGGGTCCATTAATATTGCATATGAGTGACTAATGGCCTACTCTGAGCATCACCTACTAGCTACTTAATTAATATTTGGCGCCATTAGTACGTCGCGTACGTAGCCAAAACGGCAAGTATCTGTCCCTAATGGAGTACCCATGATTAATTATAAGCTCTACCAATGCGTCCACGGCACCTCAACCCATTCTCTCAAGTGTGGCATCTCCCTTTAGTTACTTTGCCATGGTGCGTGTCTCCATGATCGATCTATGGATTCCACCCCTTTTTCCCTCCACTCTCACGGGGTCCAATTGGTACATAGTACTACGTACGTACGCAGCACTGGTTAATTCTGCTTTAGCTTAACAGTTAACACAATCGATTGATGGGCTCAGGAGTTCAAGTGGTGGAAGGAAGGAAGGAGATCACGAGATGGGTTTTGTGTGCGCATGCATGCATGCTGGTTGCTGGGCTCACTCGATCACATGTTACGGGCGCTAATTGGGTTGCTGGGCACCGTACGTGTCGCGCTCGGTTCCGGTTGGCGTTGAGATCATTGCCCGCCTTGACTTTCCTCCCGCAGAAACATCAACTTGACCTTGACACGTGAGCTCCATCAGAGTTTCCATCCATCCAGCAAAGGTCAAGTCCATCTTCGGCTGGCTGTGAATTAACTTCGCCGGTCACGTTCCGTATTGACACTTTGCAAGAGCCCAAATCTGAATTCAAGTTTTGATCCCAAAAAGAAGAAAAACGAAACTTTAAGACTGTTTTTTTTCTTCTGTTGATTTTAAGGCGGTTTTCGCCTCGTGGAGCATTTTCAAGCATAGTCGTGCCTCAAATGCCATAGAGAAGGAAGTCTGGGGCATAGGGCGCAATTGCTTGGTCCATCAACAAAAGCATATATTTGGGATTTTTCACGGTGAGAACTTGACATCAACTGGTAACAATAGAAATCCATACTTTAAATTCTCAGAAATTTAGAAACAGTTGGGTGGATAAATAGTATATACTTCAACCCTACCACAAGTATTCAATCATAACTTCGACTTACAACTTGTCTCAACTAACACCGACGTTTCTCAAGTATAAACCCCTAAAAAAATAGAAGTTAATACCACTAATCATCGTGTACAACCATTTTTTTTGTAAAGGTCTACTGGGGCGCCGTTAGTCCACCGTTTTTTTTTCATTCCATTGTTTAGCGGCAAGCAAAATTTATAATGGACAGGAAAGGGAAGAAGATCAACACACGGGGTCGACGGAGAGAAGAACTTATTAGGAGCACATACTCTTTACAACATGAAGAATGACCAATAGGAGCAAGGGGCGGATAGGGCGGTAGATTACATTAAGGTGGCAAAGCATTTAGAGCAACTCTAGCAGACCCCGCAAAATCTTGACCCGCAAAATGCATTTTCACTTTCACGAAGATCTTGTTTGCGGGTCGAAAACTAGTGTGGCCGAACAGAAACTGTAAATGAAATTGCATAATTTGAAAAAACAGTTTCGCGGGGGAAATTGCACCTCGTGGACGCGAGTAGTTCATCGCGTACTACAAATATTTTACATGATCAAAGACTACAATCACTAGTTCATACTACATACTACATTAGTACTTGTACTAGAGGGGTGGGGATCTCACGGCGGCGAGCTCGCGGCCATGGACGATGCCGTGGAGGAGGTCAATCCTCCTCGCCGGAGCTGCAGAGGTCGACGTACTCCGCCCTCTGCTCCTCGCAGATGCGCCGCCACTCCTCGTCCTTCTCCTTGGCGGCGAGGTTGGCGGTGACCGCCTGCCGCCACTGGATGTCCTCGAGCTCCTCGGCGTGGCGCTGACGCTCCGCCTCCTCGCGCACGCTCCGCTAGGAAATGGCGGCCGCAACCGCGTCGACGTCGGCGATGAAGTCTTCCGGCCGGACAACTCCGCGGCAGCCGAGCTCCTCGGGCTCCTCCTTGATGAGGACGAACTCGAAGTCGTCCGGCTCCTCCGACCACTCCCTCTTCACGGGAAGAAGGCCCGCGCAGGAAGAGGAGGACCTCCTGGCATAGGAAGATCTCGCCGCAGAGGAGAAGGACGCGACAGAGGACGGGGTACGGCCATGCCGACGGTCGTACTCCTCCGTCTCGCCGACGCGGAAGCTCGCCGGCGGCGACAGGCCATGGTTGGTACACTTGCTCGCACCGTCCGATCGGACGCACCTCTCGCGCTCGGGGTTGCTTCCGCCGCCGGATCTTCTGTCGGAGCCGCGTCCGGAGCTCCACATGCGGCCCCACATGGCGGCTGGAGGCGGGAGGTGGTCGCCGACGGCGAGAAATGTGGAGAAGAGGGGTGGGGAATTGTGTGGCTCGACAGAGGCGGGGGATAGGGTTTCGACCCGCCAACGCGCCGGGGAACCGTAGATATAGTGGTCGGCGCGTGCGGTTTGCGGGCCGTGGCAAATTTTCTTACGGGCCGGGTGAGTATGCGGGCTCTGTTCTGACCGGAAAATTGGGCCGAGCCCGTATACTCGCCGGAATTTTGCGGTTTCGCGTCTTTTGCGGGGTCTGCTAGAGTTGCTCTTATCAAAGCCATGCCTGAGCATGGGCGTCCCAACCTGGTGTCATGGGCCCAAAAATAGTACTCCCTCCTTCCATCTATATAGGGCCTAATGTGTTTTTTAAGACCGCCTTTGACTATTGACAAGATTAATAGTACATGACATGCATAATGTGAAAATTATATCATTGAAAGCTCCTTTCACACACGAATTTAACGATGTGCTTTGTGTAAGTTGCATGTCATATATTATTGCTCTAATATTTGGTCAAAGTTAGCCTCGAAAAACACATTAGGCCCTATATAGATGGAAGGAGGGAGTATAATAGGTATAATAATTTGTCATGCTCAATTTTTTCGCAGGAAAGTCCAGAAAAAGCCTGAAGAGGGCGAACTTCAAAAGATTTATTGAAAAAAAGGTATGAAAATTTATTTATGTTCAAAATGACTAATTAAAAAGAAAATTGTATTGCTTACTCGGGCCAAGTCAGGCTCAGGCTTTGGTTTTTCAGAACGAGCTGTCAGGCACAACCCAAAACCAGGCTCATCCCGACTCAGGGTATGATCATGTCTAATGCATGCTTGACATAGAGAAATATTTTTTTGTGTAAGACACAATAAGTTTACGCCTCAATGCATCGGTAGAAAAAAGAGAAATATGTAGTACAAGCCCGAAAATGGGACACATCCGAATTTACAACGCCATACAACACTATGCCCCTAAGTGCTAAGCGCCATCAAGAGAGTGTCATGAGACCAATGCTCACATTCTCACCCACAATCGGGCCTCAACCCTAATCGCACGAACAAGGCTAGCAGTCTTGGGTTATACGTCGCTGAAGATAATCGTGGTACTTTGCTTCCAGGACGAACATGCTGTGATCATGATCACCGAAGAGGTGTCCTTTCTCTCGAAGGTGGGTGCAGAGTGAATGGCCTGCCATCACCAATACACGGAGTCATCCTCGTCAACAGGAGTTGGATGACCGGTCGGTTCCATGAGAGCACCTCGTGGCAAAACCTCTTAGGGTCTAGGAGGAGCATGGATCGAAGCTACTACCTTGTCTTTCAGATATTCGATGTGGATAGATGAGGGTGGCAACCAATCAATAGGTGTATGTGCATCATCCTCCCGGGGTGGCACAGTTTCAAATGAGAGGGTGTGTCTGGGTAAAGTCGATCATACACCTGTCCGGCCGGATGATGGCCGGCCAATAGGATGGCGCTGCCAACAAAACATTTTTTTCCGAGATAAGAATATGTTGGTCTTTTATTAATGTGATAAGATATAAAGGTCCCAATCATGAGTTGCCTACTGGAAGTTGGTGTCATCTTGGATTGCCTACAAGGCTGCACGAACAAGAGTAGACATCTGAGATGATCGAGCTCTCCAGAAGTATATACACCTGTTTTTTTTAACACAGTATATACACCTGTTACACTAGAGCTAGGCATGCATATGCATGTCCATACTGTCACATCGCTAGTCCCCAATCCCTTATCTGTTGCAGTTTTATGGATACCTTTCTTCATTTACGTACATACTGTACTATATTCCTTCTCCTTAAGAAAATAAAACTTAATTATCCATACAAATATATACAAACTTATTAACTTCAAAGCAGTTAGACTACCGACAATGGGAATAAGGCTAGTCATAGTGGGAGTAACTTAGGTAGTAAAATAGCGCACTTCAATTTTTTTTGCTTATGTGGCATGTAGTTAATGAGGAGAGATGTGTTTAGAGTAGTAACATAATATGTTACTGTAACATAGGATGAGTCTACAAGCTAATAAATGAACCCATCTATAACACTACTATTACGTTACTTTGCACTATGGAGGTAGTAACTTACACTAGTGTCATATGCATGACACTAGTATAAATTACTCACCACTATGACCAACCTAACATAGATGGTAACATCACACATATTTAGACAAAATAGATGATGTGGCAAGTAATTAATGAAGAAAGAAAGTGATGTGGTAACATAGCTAGTTACTAGTAGTATGAGTAACATCACACATACCAAGACAAGATGAGTTTACAACTTAATAAATGAAGTGTTGCATGACACCACACATTTGTTACTCCCCATTGTGGAGGTAGTAATATAGACTAGTAACATATGCATGTTACTACTCTAAGTTACTCCCCACTATGTGATGAGGAGCATCCCATGATCATCCCCATGGACGCACCTACACCTCCAACGACACCACTTGGACCAATGACAAGAGCCCGAGCCAAGGCTATCGAAGATAAGGTGAACTCACTCCTCTCCGAATTTCCACTTTCTATGCATGAGACATGGCTACTACCTAAGTCTGAGTAGTTGTGCATGATTAGATACAAAGAGGACCCTCCCGAGGATGCACATGAAGATGTACAAGTCCCCAAGTTCACGGATGAAGAGAACCATCGGAAGGAGTCAAGTACACCTCCCAGGCCCCGGACATCCGGCCGCGACCCCGGACGACCGGCCCCTGGAGCTCCTTCCACCACAGCCGCGCAGCCGCCAGAAGCTACAGGCTCCGGACATCCGGCCTTTCCCGAGCCCCCGGATATCCGGCCACCAGCCCGGAAATCCGGACCCCTCCGAACCCGAGAGCAACAAAGCCCACCGCTCCGGCCCGGACATCCTGCATCGCGTGAAAGCCTGGACAGCCGGCCCGACGCCCGGACGTCCTGCCTCCCCTGTCTGTGCATAGTGAAGGGCCGAGGCCCGTGTACCCCTTCTCCACCCTAGACTATATACACTCCACCTCGTCCAACTTTCTAGGGTTAGCAAAGGTTTAGTTCATGTTTGTGTGAGAGCTTTGCTCATCCACTTGGTTACCTTCTCCATGGAGATTCAAGCCTCCACCGGAGAAGATGCCCCAAGCGGATTCAAGACCCCTTTTAGGGAAGAACTCAAGACCTCCTCACGGAGAAGACCGTTACCATTGTATCGTCCCTAGTTGATCATGTACCGTGTATCGTTCCATGTATCCGAGGATCTAGCACATGTGTGACATTCTTGTGTTGGTTTAGTGTTTCTCTTGTGTTTCTCTTGTGTTTCCCTTGTGTTTTCCCTCTCTCTCCACCTCGTGTTCTTCATGTTCTTCACGGGATCTGCTCCTTTCGTGAAAGATCGGCCACATAGGGTTCTACCCTACATCATCTTGGTATCAGAGCCACGTTGATCACGATTTCGGAGCCCCCCTCTTTGTTTTCTAGCCTAATTTTGTTGTGTTCTTCCCAATTTCGAAAATCCCCACCAAAAATGGCACCGAATTTTTTTGTGATTTGTTGGTGTGATGAAGTTTTGTTATATTTGATCTGCGGATTTCGTGTGTTGCAGGTAGATCTAGCTTTCCATCCACTTTTCCCCTATTTCCATCCACAAATTTCTTCGAATTTTGCCCGGATTTGACCTCTCCTAGCGACGATCTTCGAATCCATCCACGGATCCGGAGCCCGGACATTCGGCCCGATAGCCCGGACATCCGACTCCCCGGACATCCGGCCACGACCCCGGATGTCCGGCCACGACCCCGGATGTCCGGCCCCTGGCAGCACAACTTCCCCTCCACCGCCCGTTTTCCGTCCATTTTTCCCCAAATTTTGTTCCGGTGCCCACATATACTTCCGCATACCTCCACCACTTCCGCATAGCCCCACCATATACCACATACACAACCACCGCTTACTAACTCCAACTCCAACAATTTTGGTCCAATTTTGCTTTGAGAATTTGAGTTGCGGTACCGTGTCCTTCTTGTGTTTCGGCTATTTAGGTACGGTTTGACATCAACATCACCGCCGCTCATCTTTGCCACGGACGCATCATCAACAACGACCACCTCGACTCCATTTTGGTATTCGGTACACCATTTTGACACCATACCGTTCGCAAGAAACGGTAACCTCATCTTGGTATTGGACATATCACTCTTGCCATTATATTGATAGCCATCATAGCCTTACTCCTTTGCATTGCTTACCCATCGAGACTAGCCATTGAGTATTGCCGGCAACGAGACTTGTGCACATTAGTGATCATACTTCCCATAGCATACATACATCATTGTTGCATATATTGGTATCATCTCTTGTGTCACAAAGTTGTCACCGCATACACAATTGCTATCTTGGTTCGTTGCATGAGAAAAGAGCTCAAACATCAAATAGCCAAACAATCTTTTAAGCAAAAGGAAAGATAAGCAAAGAGCTTTTAAGCAAGAACCATAGCATCATACAACATTAAGATTGTCATACTAGATCATCTTGGATCATATCATCGAAATACCTTGCATAGAGCATACTTGGGATAGAAGTCGTTGCATTTTTGCTAAGTAGGTTGTGCACAAGTTCTTTGTATCCGCTGTCATGGTTCTAAGACTGACAGTAGAATCGGGGGGTAGGAATGTAGAGGCAAGATCCTAGCTATGGAGGAGTTGTACACATGAGTTTTACGAGTTCAGGCCCTTCTCGGAGGAAGTAATAGCCCTACGTCTCGGAGCCTGGAGGTGGTCGACTGAATA